>NC_056737.1:1377148676-1377208676 GCF_019279795.1 Protopterus annectens
GTACATTAAGTACTATGTTCTATAGACTGCAAAATTAAATAGGTAATGATTCTAATCTCACTCCAGTCCACTTGGTTTGTGTGTGTGTGTGTGTGTGTGTGTGTGTGTGTGTGTGTGTGTGTGTGTGTGTGTGTGTATATCCCTGCAGAACAGGTTTGAATCGCACACTGACTTCCAGACTAGCATGCTTTTGCACTGTTTTGGGCTTTGGAGTTGATTCAGCCTTCCAAAATCTTGTCCTCCACAAGGTCTGCTGATGTCATCTAACATAAGATTACCTAAAGTCATGTTAACACCAGGTTTCAGCCATGGCATGTGCGATAAGTACTGCATTCTACTATGTAAACTTAGATAGGTAGGTGTTTTACTCTTACTGCAGCCAACTGTGTGTGTCTCTCCATGAAGAAGAATGTATGTGTGAATCCCACACAGACTTACACAATGGCATGGTTTTGCACTGTTTTGGGCCTTGCAGCTGATGCAGGTCTCCAAACACTTGTCCTCCATAAAGCCTGCTGATGTCATCTACCATAAGATGACCTAAAGTCATGTTAATATCAGACTTGAGCTGTGGAGCTTCTAATAAGTTCTGCATTCTGTAGTCTGTAAATGTAGATAGGTAGGGGTTCTATTCTCAATGTCACCAACTTGGTGTGTGTGTTGTGCAGTGTTCTGTAAATGTAGATAGATTGTGATACTATTCTCACTGTAGCCAACTTACTGTGTGTGTGTGTGTGTGTGTGTGTCTGTGTGTGTGTGTGTGTGTGTGTGTGTGTGTGTGTGTGTGTGTGTGTGTGTGTGTGTGTGTGTGTGTGTGTGTGTGCATGTGTGCATGTGTAGGATGTTAGTCAGAGCATTTTTCATCAGCCTATGGGACGCTGTCCACTTCTTTTCAACAGACACTGCTAATGTCATTAGCAATAGATTATTGCTCGTGTATATGTCATAACAGGCCATGGTTATGCAGTGGCCTCACAGATGCATATATGTAAGACATTATTAAGTTTGTGGTGTCATTCTAAGGTAAAACATAACTTGACAGTTTGGGATAACATGGTGGATTCAGCATGCTGCTTTGCCAGGCATATGGCACTTGCCTGAACCTTAATCCTGTTATTAGGCAGGGTCACAAGAGCAGACTTACAAGTGTGACAGTGTACAACTCTAGCAAAGAAAGGGTCCTGCTGCTACATTCTTGGGGTTAACAGAGTAAAACACACACTCTGTAAGCACTCTTTGCGGTGAAGATGTGGATGCCTGTGCATGCGCAGAACACTTTTTCAGGTTTGCAGTAAGTACTTTGGCTTTGCAACGCTACAGTGCCTTTCAAACAACTAGACAGCAAATGGAAGTTGTGTGAACTACAGTGAGAGTACTCTTGTGTGTTCTAGGAACCTAAATGTACAGTGTGGAATACATAGGGCATGCTGCAGGGACAGTAACATATCTTGAAGTTGGACATTCCTCTGCAGTAGGCCTCACAGCCATGTGAAGCAGAGCACCTCCTTTACCCTGTTGAAGGACAGGCTGCATGAATTGCTGTGAAACTGTTATCTAACATGGATCACCACTGCTGTGGATTTTGCTAGACCAACCTTGGACATCTGTGTCACCTGACATTGAACATTATATTGTGATGCAACAGCTATGCTCCTAATCACTATCAGGTCACTACCCTAGTCACATCCTATGAACCTTGGAACCCAAGGCATAATACATGCAAAACTGAACTGATTGGTCTGGTTGCTATTCAAGGCATCTGCCTGGAAAAGGCTACAACAAGCCTATAGACCCTTGCATCATCTGGGACAAGATAGTGGATCACCAAACAGGCTGTGGCCTGCTTCTTATCTTGGGATTGGTAATAAAGTCTTGCTTCTGGTGAGATAAGAAGCAAAGGAGCATTGTATCCTAGTAGAGTTAGGCTGTGGTGAGACCAGCAGTAGTTGTAGTAGTAGTCAGGCAGTAGCCATTCATGTGACTCCCCTCTTTTCATCATTTTGACAAGCTAATTCTTTGTTATTAGTAAGCACTGCTGATTTGTTTCTAACCTCAGAATAACTGCCTAAATATTTCATCCTTAACTTTTCAGGATCTACATATTAATTTCCCTGCATGTGTTTGGCAGTGCTCTGTATAGACACAGACACCTTGAGTGATATTTTTCCTGTAAAAGCATTGCATCATTTTCTCCAGTGCTGAGATGCACACAGGACAACTAGCCTGCAGTGACAAGCACTGTCCCCATAGTTGTGAACAGGATACTCATGATATTGATTGATATTCTCAATATAACTGTCTAATCAATAGGATAAGGTTTGTTGCTATGGCTATGAACTTTCCCACTGTGACAGTTTCCACCTTGGTGGATATGGGCATCCTGAAGCAATGCAGAAATTGCCTCATGTTTACTGACAACCAGTTCTTTCTCAAACAAACAGATATGGTATGTGAGAGATGTATTTACACAATGTCACTGGAGGCAAAGCTCTCACAGGACAGTACTACTAATGTCAATAATGTAGTCAGTAGTATACATGCCACACCCATACAAACAATTTAAAGCAGACATATACTGTGGCACTGAAATGTAACCTTCCTAAATCAGAAAAAACTCTTAGATGATCTACAGATAACAAATACCCTCAGCAGCCCCAAATACACTCTTTCAAAACAACACCCACATCAACACATGGAGTTACATCTCATGGAGGCTCAACTTCTAAGCCCATAAGGCAAGCCACCAATCAATCCAACATTCTAGTCATTGGAGACTCCACTGTGAGACACACTGGTGTCTCTCTCACCAAGCTGAGTAAGGAGAAAGGCATGGTCAGTTGCTTATCAGGGGCTAGGATCCGCCACATTATGCAGGCACTCAGGTCATTGAACCACAAGTAATACAAACTCAACATGTGAGAGATGACACTCTATTAGCAGCCTTGAATCCATGCTCTCTCACACACCAGTCAGTATATGTAACAATGGGTGGGTTGGCAGCATGCATACCTCACCTCGTACTCCACACAAAGCCACATCACACATACCTACATATGCAGAGGTCCTCACTAGAAACATATCTCAACACCAGAGACCTCCGAAATGCAAGCACAAGCATGCTACACATAATACTTCCTCTGCAGAACACAACACATATAATAGTTCTAGAACCAGTGTCTCACCTGTTAAGCCCTTAAGGCAAAACACAAAACTAAGCATATTGGTCATAGGTGATTTCATCATGAGACACACAGATGTCTCTCTCACCAGGCTAGATAAGGAGAAGGTAATGGTTAGCTGCCTGTCAGGTGCCAGGATCCACCATATTACACATTCACTCACGTCTCTCACAAACAGGTACTGTTATGACTCTGTCATAGTCCATGTTGGTGTGAATAGCTTGACACGTACCTCTCTAGACTATATGAAGACAGACATGACTGAACTCTCGGACTATGTGTCTCATGCAAGTATGTCCCTAGCCATAAGCAGAATTTTACCTTCATCTAGGATGATGCCTCAGTGCAAACAGAAAAT
Organism: Protopterus annectens; assembly: GCF_019279795.1. Lineage (NCBI taxonomy): Eukaryota > Metazoa > Chordata > Ceratodontiformes > Protopteridae > Protopterus > Protopterus annectens. The sequence continues at coordinate 1,377,152,214 of NC_056737.1, forward strand.
GACTGACTTCAATAATTGGCTTAGTTTCTGCTGTCATTCTAAGGGGATACAGTATCTGTCAGCCTGGGATGACATGATTGACAGACCTCAGTGCTTTGCCAGAGATGGTCTTCATCTGTCACCCCTGGGATTTCGGTTACTGGCTAAGATTCTTGCCACCCCCATATTGCCTTTTATAGGCAGTGTCTTAAGGACAAAATTCCGAGTGTGAAAACTCCATCAAAAAACAAGCTCAAGGTTATGCTGCTAACTGCTAGGAGTCTTAACATGAAACTGCACTCACTGGAAGCAGTCCTCACCTTGGAAGATTTAGACATTTGTCCAGTCATGGAGACCTGGTTTGAGCCTGTGGGGAGCACCCCAACCATATTGGGCTACACCTCCTTCTACACGTTCAGACCAGAAAGTGAAGGTGTGAAAACTAAAGGAAGTGGTGTACTGATATTTATTAAAGATAAATACTCCTTCAGATTGGTTAAACAGTATGATTCCCTGGAGATATATCAGGTGCAATTAGCTGTTGGTACAACACCTATTCATGTCATTGCCGGCTACAGGACCCCCTCCATGAATCAGGACACCCAGTCTGCCTAACTGGATCTATTTGAATCTGTCAAGATACATTCAAACACCCTGATTTTGGGTGACTTTATAACTACCTATCCATTGACTGGGTAAATTACTCGTGCTCTGACTCACTTGCCCAAAGGTTCCTTGACTTCATTAAATCCAATGCACTACACCAGCTGGTTGACACCCCCACAAGTGGTGCCAACATCCAGCATGTGGTGCTTACCAATATGAGGGACCACTGTAGCACCCCCACTGTGAGGTCTTCCCTAGTGAGATCTGACCACAAATCAGTATAATTTTAAGTAACTATCACACCTGAGCCCCTCCCCCCAGCAGGAACTAAACTAAACTAAAAAACTTCTCCAAAGCAGATTATAATCTCTTACAGGATGGTATACATAGCTTCATTACACCTCCCCCCTCAGATGGAACTGGCAACTATGCCAAGTTTTCCACCAATGCTTTATTTAAACACCTGTATAACTGTATTGACTTGGCTGTCCCTGATAAGACCAAAACAAGCTATTCAAGGAAGAGCAAACCTGTCTGGTGGAGAACTGCCATTAACAGGCTTTACAATAAGAGGAAGAAATTGGTCTCTAAGAGTAAGAGGGAGTGAGCCCAAAACTGGAAACACTCCCTCCTCAGCTTAATCAAGCAAAGACTTCTTGTGAAGTCCTCCAAAGCAAACTATGGATCTAAATTAGCTTCCTCAATTAAGGACAACTGTAAGGCATTCTTTAGTTACATCCATAACCTAAAAGGAAAGGCCCAAATTTTTGCTGAACTGGTAGTTAATGATACCACATCTACTGAGCCTGGGGACATAGCTAACCTGTTAGCTGACAGGTTCTGTGAAAACATCTTTAACCTGTCCCCACCACATATGCCCCATGACATCCCTACCACCTGTCCTCTACCTTGTATCTCTGAAGATCAGGTCATAAATGGCCTCAGTAAGGCCAAAAACACAGCATCTATGGGACCTGATAACATCCCAGGTTGTATCCTACATGGGCTCAAACAAGAATTAGCAACACCACTGGATACTCATTTCTTCTTGGAAAGGAACAATTGGTGTTGATAGTGGTAAATAAGGTAGAACTTGTTTAGGGTTGTAAGGGCCCTAGGGCCATGAGCCTAGCAACTTGCTATGATCCTATGATTCTATGATCCTATGATATGACTCAGTCATAGTCCATATGGGAGTGAATGACCTGAAATATGCCTCCCAAGACTTATTTAGAGAGACATATTGGAGCTCCCAGACTATGTGTCCCAGGCTAGTGTGAGCCTAGCAGTAAGCAGCATTTCACCTTCTCCAATAATGATGATGCCACAATATGAACAAAGATTATTGACTTTAATTTCTAGTGTCATTCTAACAATATTTGTCAGCATGGAAGAAGATGGTCAACAGAACAGGCTGCTTTGGCATGGATAGTCTGCACCTCTCCCCTCTAAGCTTTCCAATATTAGCTAAAACATTGTCTTCCCCCATAGTGCCTTTTTTAGACAATGCCAATGTGAAACTGCTTCTGACATAGCAAGTCAAAACCAAGAAAATGTGAAGGTATTACTGCTAAATGCTGGGAGTACAAACAAAAAAACTCCACTCCCTAGAATGCTAACATCTGTGTGGTCACTGACACATGGTTTAAAGCCACGAAGAGCACACCAACAGTGCAAGGTTATTATGCCTTCCACATATTTAGACCAGCTACTTCACAGGCAGGGATTAAAGGTGGAGGTGTCTCTATGTACATCAAAACTAAATATACTTCAAGGCTGGTAAAACAGGACAATGCACTTGAGCTGCTCCATGTTCAAATCACCATAGGCAAAATCCAATACTACTTCAAAGAAAGCTATAGCCCCCCCTCTATGTCCCAGGAAACCCATCCCATCTATTTCAACTTGTTAGCAACACTAACCATCAAACCCAATATCATATTCATGGGTGATTAATTACCCCACTATTAACTAGAAATCCTATATGACACTAAATATACAGGCACAGAGATTCCTGCATGTTGTAAACACAAACTCCCTGGACCAGATAGTCAGGACACCAACCAGGGGTGCAGCCATACTGGATCTGGGCCTCAGCAATATAAGAGAGTAATGCACACCCCCTACTGTAATGTCTTTCCTGATAAGGTCTGAACACAAAGTGGTCTCTTTGAAGTAAAAATAAAACCTGGTCCCCCAGCTAAACATGGAATATGCAGGAACTACTGTAAGGCTAACCTCCAGCTATTACGTGATAACCTGGCAACATTTCAAGACCCCATAAACCCTGAGAACACTGTGGCTTATGCAGAAATGTTCACAGAAGCCCTGTATGAGCATGTTAATAGCTGCATAGAGACAGCTGTACCCGCCAGGGAGAAGTACAGAACTAACTCAAAATCAAGCCACCCTGGTGGAATTACAGAATCAATAGGTTGTATAACAGAAGGAATAAAGCCATAAGAAAACTTAGGAGGTGCAGCACACAGCAGGATAAAAGCACTGTCATCAAACTAAAGAAAAAAATCAGAGGACAAATAAAGTCTACCCAAGACAAATCTGAGGTATGTTTGACCTCCCAGGACAAGGACAATGACAAAGCATAGTTTAGCTATGTCTGCAACCTCAAAGGCAATACACAATTGTGTGCACAGCTCATTGTAAATGGAACCACCTATAATGAGATAGAAGATGTAGCAAACCTCCTTGCTGATAAATTCAGCCCCAAATTTACCCCCTTCTCTTCCCCTCAACCTTCCCTCAGGACATACCATCAAATATGTCCCCCTACTATCACTAGGGACCAGGTCCTTAATGCTCTCTCTAAGACCAAGTACACTGCATCAATGGGCCCAGACAATATCCCAGGATGCCTTCTAAATAGCATGAAACATGACCTACCAGGGCCGCTGCAATTACTAATTAACTGTAGCCTCCAAACAGGCTTCATGTCTCATTAATAGAGAACAGCAATTGTCATCCCTATGCACAAAGGTGGCCCATCTACAGAACCTTGAAACTACAGACCCAGAAGTCTCACTAGTCTTACATGTAAAGCCATGGAACGAATTATCATGGAAATGATCACTAGAGATATAGTACTTCTCCAGATACTGGACCAAACCCCATTTGGTTTAGTCAAGGGCAGATTATGCCTACCCAGCCTGGTGGACCTCTTTGAGAAGGTAACCAAAATAATGGATGAAGGAAAATGGTTAACACTGTCTACCATGACCTGACAAGGCATTTGACACTATACCCCAATCAGGCATTGTTGACAAACTCAAGAGGTTAGGTACAAACTTGTATGTCACCTGGTGGATATCCAGGCTCACAGACAGGACCCAGGAAGTTAGAATTGGGGAGTCCACCTCTAGAAAGAGATCAGTCACAAGTGGACTCCCTCACAAATTAGTCCTTGAAGTACTCCTTTTTGGTATTTACTTCTCTGAAGTCAAGGTCAGTGTCAGTGGACTCTGGCTGACTAAATTTGCAGATGATTGCAAATTAGGAGCTGTAATTGAATCCTAAACTGACACAAAAGTTCTCCAGGAGAGGCTGACACAGACATACAACTGGTGTCAGAGCCATGGATTAACACTAAATGCCAAGAAGTGCATAATACTATCCTTTGGGAAGTTATCCACCCCTAGTAACTATCATATTGACAACACACCTCTAACAGTTGACCCAGTAGTCAGGGACCTAGGCACATACATAGATAGTAATCTAGCCTTTGAATGTCAAGTGTCTAAAGTATTGAATAAATCATCCTATGTTGTGCAACTTATAAACAAAGGTATGGCATCTAAGTCCAAGGAAGTCATTGTTCCACCGTCCTTGGCATTCATCAGACCTATCAATGATTACAGTGCCCCCCCTTGGTATGAAGTTAACCAGGCATATTCAACAATTGTAACATCCACAGAGGTTCCTCACTAAACCAATACGGGGCAAAAGTAAAATGTCTTATACAGTCCGCGTCAAGGCCCTATCCCTGTATTCTGTCTCCTACAGGCTTTTGAGGGGAGATCTATGCCTGGAATACAGGGCATTGTCAGACCCCACTCTGGGCCTCCTGCATATCCATGAAACAAATAATACCAGAATTACACATTTTACAGACTTACACCTTGCCTGTGATATAAATAGGATGTGCTGGGGAGACATGTATGTATCTCACAGACTACTCTCGCTATGGAACAGGCTTCCCATACATGTGAAGCAGAGTTGCTCCCTAACCCAAATCAAGTGCAATTTGGACAGTTGGATGAGGAATAGGAAATTCATCCCTGGTTTGGGACCTATGTCTCTGATGGACACAGGCAAACTGTAAATGGTTCATCTCCCAAGCCCCTGCTTGTAAATGTTTCATCTCCCAAACCTCTACTTACACTTATCAAGGGCATCAGACCTTGTCAGAGATTTGGGATGCATGGCTAGGCTTAAAGAAGCCCTTGTGTCCATTAGCCTAATGCACATCTATGAACCTATGAACCATGAATCTATACTGTATTACCATTCTGATGACATTTGTCTTCTGTGCTGACATTCTATCCTGTGCTCTGATGTTGATAGGTTGACTGTAGATGTGTATCCATAGGTGTGTACTACACAATTCTGAAAGTGAAATGTAAATATTTTCATGAGACACATTTCATCATGTGACTCCACAGCCCTTACAACAGAATCCATTGTAATGTACACAAATTATTATACTATCCACAATATAAATGGCAGAGTACAATGTCTGAAAATGACCAGTACAAGTAGCATGGCAACAGCACCAGTGGATGAAAGGAATTCATACTAATGTATATAGTAACACCACCACGCGCAAGGTCAGATGCTGTGCTAGTACCTGAGAGCAACTCGTGTCTGATGGGCATGTGTCCTCGACGGGAACACCCAGGACCATGAGTCCATGGCCTGCTACATCTTGGTGTGGACAGCACGTCTCCTCTGGAGCTCTGGATGTACTGCCACTACAGGAGCATGATTGGGTATGGCTACACTGACTCTCAGAGATGTAGTTGTTGACCTAACCCATGAGGCCGATACTCAACTCCAATTAGACCTGTGTACCTAGTTATCATGCAGCATTATACCCTTGGTGTACTCTACATCTACTCTATGTCTAACATGGCTGGAAATCACTGCCATGTCATCAGTGCAGTTCTAACAATGGCTTAATGATGTAATCCACATTCTCCCTAAGTATATTCAAGGAAAACAAAATGGATATATACCCAATGGAGTACAATACTCCTCTGTTGTACTGCTGTAGAAGAAATGTCTCAATGAGTGAGACATAAGATGTAACTCTCATCCACACTAGTTTACTTAGCTAGAAATCTGACTTTTTATGCTGGTTTTCATTATCAGCTGATTGCAGCTGAACCAATCTGTGATTCAGAAATGCTAAATGCAGCCTACACAGCTGAATTGCAGTATAATCAGCCAATCCCATGCAACTACTCAACAAGATATAAGGCATCAATGTAGATCACATTCCCTTTCTTATATGTTGAGGTGGAAATTTGTGGTGTAAAGATACAATGTCAGCACAGACAGAATGCTTGTAGCAGCTACGTTTTACATACAGATGTGTATGATACATGCTGAAGCTGCTGCTGCTGGCAATAGGCATAGTCAGAGAAGGTGAAGACTCTGCAGGATGAAAACACAGAAGAGTAACTGTGGGACCTGTGACAGCCTTGATTAACAGCCAGAGCCATACTGAGGGAACTCATCCCACTGGAAATTAAGGTATGTGTTTAAGGTAAGTATGTTAGCCAAAGCTTCTGTGTGGAGTCTGCATGTCCTCCCCGCGGTCGAGTGACATTATAGACTTGCAGGTAGGTGCAAGCGTGATTGGGCATACCTTCGTTGAAGGTTGGGCATCGGGCTAGCAACTCAGCACCGTAAAAATCCACTGCCAATCATGAGCAGACCAGAGTTCTGCTGTGGCGACCCCTAACCGGGAAAAGCTGAAAGTCTTTATTATATTAGCCAAAGGTATCATTACCAGAGTAAAGGGCAACATGCTAGGTGTGTCCTAGAACAAGGTAGGGGGTACACTAACCATTATATCAACACCTTGAACAACTGCCAAGTCATGTGTAATGTCATGGTAGTCATCTTGAATGTGTGTGCTGGCAACTCTTGCTTCTATCATGACTCCCATATATGTTGTTACTTTTACACCTATGGTTGTCTGTAATATCACTTTCAAATCATTGTGGACTGCATTCTGGAATTACTGGGACACATTTTCATTACATACTTCAAATTCCTCTGGGAATTCATGGCAATGCATGAACTGACATTCTATGCACTTTCTAGGGTTGTAATAAGCAATAGTTAAAATGTGTTCCTATCTCTAGGCCTTTGACCACCATTATTTAGAAGCAGACATTCCATCTGTACTGCAGTGGGTGGATAAATAGGTGATGACACAGTCTTACATATTACACTTTATAATGATGATGTACATATACATGTATTTGAAATGCTAGACACAGCTGTATTTGAACCCAGAACCATTTGACCCCCCCAAAAAAGTTTTCAAAGCATTTCATAGATTGAGCTACAGAGTCAGTGATATAGCAGGTGTGTTTTTACATGTTGTACAGATAACTGCACACTGAACTGCTGTTACATACCTCACTTAACCTATAAATATGTATATGGCTTTATAGTGATTTATTTCTCTACTAGATTTCCAGTTAAATTGTAATTTATTCATTAATCTTTTAGCAGATTTGCTGCACGATGTGAGGCATCATGTAAACATACTTAATCATGAGACAATGACAGTTACTGTGTTTTGCTTCCAACACCTGGGTTAATTAACTGGATATATGGCTTGGCAGGTTGATGTACTATTGACAATTCAGATGGTGCTGGGTTTGATATAGGGCATAGGTGAACTTTTTGAACATGATTATTATGCATTCACATAGTTTAGTTTAGCGATGCTGCACATAGCGCAGCATCACACAATGATTCTTTAAAGAAAGGAAAAAATGGGAGGTAGGACAGTGGTGAAATAGGGTACAAACATGGGGTAAAACATGGTGAGAGGCAAGGAGGAATATGCAGCAAGGGTGCAGGAAAGAACCTTAGCTATCTATGTCTTCAACAGTAACAACTGTGCACTTACAAAGATTCTTAGCTGAATTTGGACTTTCACCCCCAGAGAGAGAGAGAGTTAACGACAATGTAAATCAACTGTCAAGCCAATTGGACCAAATTAATTGTGTCCATTGGACACTAGTGCGAAATGGAGAGCTATGTATGGGATGAGTTTTTTTGGGACAGGTGCCCCCCCCCACTTTTTTTTTTAAGGAGATAGTGGAATGTTGGGGAAGGGACAGAGGTATGTGTGTGGAAGATAACTTAGGAAGGTGAGGAAACATTTTCAGACAAACAAGACATACAAGACAGCAAACAAGTTTGGTGAGGGACACAAGAGGGGGTGAATACCTTGGTTGGGGAGGAGGTGGGGGATCCAGGTCCCATGGACATCAGACACAGTAACAGTGTAACTCAAGTACTCACCCATGGGACTGTCAGCACTGCACCTTCATTGTTGCTGTGGAGGCAGTGGCTGATGCCAGTGCCTGTGGCCAGACTGCCACACCAGGATGGATGGCATGCTCTCCATCCAGCATAGGCGTGTGCTGACAGTCTGCTGCACAAGCCTATGCACTATTCCTGGTAGTTGTGCATGGGTGACATAGTCATCCCCTCTGCCTCTGCTCCCAGAAGGGTCACACTCCTGACCTGTAGGGTGAAACAACCTGATGGAGCAGATAGTGAAGGAGCAGTGGGGCGATACCACCAGGCTGTGGCCCAGATATGCTGGGCCCCGGTGCCTCAGCTGGGGGAGCCATGGTAGGTGGATCACTAGGAACCAGCCTACCTTGTTGCTCTGTCCTAAATAAAATAGAAATATAATGGAAAAAAACATAGCCCAAAAAATAATATAATGAGCAACACAACAATAAATAATGTAAATGAAAATGTATTTAACAACAAAGCAATATTAAATTATACATACCATCAACATAAGCGATAGTACCAAAAAATATGATAATAGTAAATATATAGATTAACTAAATAAATGAAGAGAAGGGGTGGGGTGACAGAAGAAAGGAGAATATTAGTAACTTCACAGATACTATAACCAAATGTACTACAAATAAATACTTTTAGATATGTTAGATTTTACTTGTAACACCACTGAGTGCTATGACATTTATTATTTGAAATACTACCCTGTTCCTTATACACACACACACTATAGTTCAGATCATATTGCATCCAGCAATCATTCAATGTTGCTTATATTGGATATATGATATTTCATGTATGTACCTCTCAACCTCTTAGCATGAGACATTATGGCTCAAGCCATACATCATGACAGAACAAAGGCACAACAACAGGGAACATTCTTACATAGTGTGGTCTTACAATAGTATTAAGGTGTTTGGATAACAGATTTGCTATTAAAATGTGTTTACTCTAACATCTACAATTCAGAGGACTGACATTTTTTCTTACACTGATCCTCACTAATGTGGTAGAGGCTGGCCAGTAAAACAAGATCCTAAACCAAATAGAACACACATACGGTGTAATATTCAGTACATTCTGCAAAAATATTGACAGTTGAGTTGTATGTCCATGTACACTGATTATACTTGACAGCTCGACATTCAAGGCATGGGTCTATGGGTGTGCACATTACATGCAAGCATGGTTATGTTTTATTGATGAAACACTAAAACAGTATTGAAAACAGCACAGTTTTTCAGTTGGCTGGTGTGGGATTACAACCCACTATCAGTGACTATAGTAATACTGAACATTTTATTTGAAATACAACATTATCACCTCACTTTGTCCTTTTACACTTTATTGATTCATGTTGTTTCAAATCTTGCATTTACACACATTGATAGCTGCCTAGAATTTCTGTTAACATACATGTTTATTCTAACCAGTTATTGACTGCAATCAACAGCATATAGCATATGTCTGACAATGACCGGATCACGACATTCACTCTTAATCTTTGCATTCCACAGCATTAACAAATGATTGGAAGCTATGCTACACAGTACTGCATGCTTACTTGCTTTAACTTGCTTTTAGAGTTCAGATATATACTGATACATTAATGAAAGTCTAGGATGTCCCAGGTATTTCATATGCAATATCTGTATTTTTTATTTTATTATTAAGTTATGCATTCATTTATTATTTTAATTGATTTCTTTACATACTATGCTGTTGCCTCATCCTGGCCAAATGCCATACATGGGATCGCACGTTGCAAGCCCTCTCTTCTGCAGCTGTGGTAAGAGAGGGGAAAATATTATACATACCAGTTTTGCACAGATTCAGCATGTATATTTATAAATTACTAGAAAACACACTTACATATCTGTGGGGTGTTCCCCACCTGTGTCTCTTGGATCCAGTGATCCAAAGTACCCCTCTTTCATCGATGGAGGTCATCATAATGATGACGACACTGCTCCCCAGTCCCTGGCCAAACTATCCTAGGCTTCAGACTTGCATTCTGAGCCAAGACAGTTGTCCTGCAGCAGCCGTGGTCCATGGTGCTGTACCAGGAGTCCAATAAAAATCCTAGACTCCTGATTAGCTAAATGCTGTGCCAGCACACTCCTTCCCCTGCAACAGCCATATCTACACTCAAGAGCAGGCTCAAAGGAATACTGTGCAATTCCTATCAACTGCTCTTTAAATAGGATGCATTCCCACCATTGAGAGTCATCCTGAAACTTTCAAAAATGCACCGCATCACTTAGCATTGCACAAACATGGGAAACACCTGTTTAAGTGATGCTTAGCAATGTGCACACAAGGAAAAATGTTACCCATGTTTAAGTGATGCTTAGCATCACACAGCTTTTCTAAATATAGCAATAATTGAATTTAAAGTATACAGATGTTTCAGTGACCTAACATGGTTTTACAGCAGTATATGTAAAAGGTATCACTGCCCAGGACTCAAACCCAAGACCTAGTACACTACAGGTCATCACTCAACCTGTCTCACCACAGCAATAGTGAAGGGAACTCATGTATCTTCACATATACTGCAAAGGTGCTAGAGTAAGTGTAGTGAAGCTTCGCCGCACTACTTTGGGCAGTGCTCAGAACTGCATAGCTAAGACAATTGAAAGCATCTGGTTTCTATATTTAGATGTCTGGTGCATGTCTCATGTGTGGTTGGCAGAGCTAAGCACAGCTAAATCATGTGGTGCATTACGCAAACATGTACTTAAAAAGAGGGAAAAAATGATTGAACGTATCCATTTTTTATTTTTAGATGTCTGGTGCATGTCTGATGTGCAGTTGTGCAGAGCTAAGCACAGCTAATTCACGCAGCACATTGCACAAATATGCACATAAAAGTAAAAAAATACATATAAATTAATGAAATAATTGCATAAACAGCTCTGGCATTATTTCTTACACACCTTTCAGTCAGGTTAATGGGCCGACAGGTATGCGGGTATGACATCAGTGTTACACGGATTCAATATCCATATTCTGTGAACCTCTCTTAGGCGTGCCACACTATTAATATGCATGGTGCGCTGCAGAAGGAAGATCATGGCCATGTACATGGATACATTCCATGTAGGCTCTACATGGAGCTTACATGGACTTTATTGAATCCTGATCAGTGTGTGTGTGTGTGTGTGTGTGTGTGTGTGTGTGTGTGTGTGTGTGTGTCTGTGTGTGTGTGTGTGTGTGTGTGTGTGTGTGTGTGTGTGTGTGTGTGTGAGTGTGTGTGTGAATGGAAAGACTTTAAATAGTTGTTGTTGTTGTGTCTTTCGGCTTTTTCCCGGTTAGGGGTCGCCACAGCGGAACTCCGGTCCGCTAATGATTGATAGTTGATTTTTACATGCTGAGTTACCAGCCCTGATGCACAACCTTCAATGAAGGTACGCCCATTCACGCATGTCTCCACGCAGAAGACGCTCTAGCTGAGAATCGAACTGGACAGTGTCTTACAACGCTACCGCAGCACCACCACCGCAACTATAACTGCTTATTTAGTTGCTGTAGAGCTGCCTAGGGCTCATTTTAGATGTGAATACAATGGCTTAGAGACTTTTCTCTGTAAACTGTCCTTCTGAGGACAACAGAATTCAGTTCAGCCACTGTCACTGATCCCCTTGCACAAAAAATACATATGTAAATTAATGTTTTTCCAGACACTAAAGAAAGAGATTATGTAGTCAGTCAGAGATCTTAACAATTTTAAATATGCCCAGAAAGATAAAGGCATGTGTTTCCTTTTACTAAAGTTTATGTTTTATATCATCACTTGGATATGATTTTATAGTTTTACACCCTTGCCAGTAGCATTTTACAGTAAGTTACATGATAGTTTTACCTGTGATTTTGACATGATGCATTCTGGAGGGGGAACCTCAAAACAGATTAGCTTTTTTCAGAATCAAACTTTTTATAGAAACATTTTTCAGTAATCATTTATCATTTGCAAATGTATGTTTAGAAAATAATACCAAATACTATTATGTATGCATGTTTATCTGTCATTTAATGCTAACATTACTGCATCATTTGCAAACAAAAAGACTACCCTTATGTCACGTTGTTGTTGTTGTGTCTTTCGGCTTTTCCCGGTTAGGGGTCGCCACAGCGGAACTCCGGTCCGCTAATGATTGGCAGTAGACTTTTACATGCCAAGTTGCCAACCCTGACACACAACCTTCAATGAAGGTACGCCCATTCACGCATGTCTCCACACAGAAGACGCTTTAGCTGAGAATCGAACAGGACAACGTCTTACTGTGAGGCGACAACGCTACTGCAGCACCACCACCACAGTACTACCCTTATGTCACTAGAATGGATAATCTCTGGACCTTGTCTTTGCTTTGGTATCTTGTTCATAACAAACAGTATATGAAACAAGATACACTTTTGATGGTATTCCACACCCAGTTTGAGTACTGGACTTAATATCAGAAATGTGGGCACAACTCTCACTCTTCAAACACAGGGACCAAATGGCATGAAGTAATGACTCCAGGACCCAATTGTGTAGTAACACTACCTATAAGACACTCCATGGAACATGGTTATATGTATTCACCAAATCAAACACATATAGACAGTATATACAAATTGTTATGATCACACAAATATCCATGTAATGACAAAAAGTCATGCTACCATTTTACCAGAACAAAATCTAGCTTACACTTCCTGAAACAGATTCTCTGCTATAGGATGTTTTGCTTGCAGTACCCTGGCGTACATTCTTCCAGGAATGCTTAAAAGTATTAACCCTCCCTAACTGCAACATACCCACCTGCTCCCCTTTGGATCCTTATTACAGTTTGTACTGTTTCATCTCTGCATACAAAATTTGAAAAAGCTTATCAGCCACCACAACCCAGCAATATCCATCACCTTCAACATTTCTAGATGGATTTTATCTATTCCCTCAGCCTTGTCCTGGTGATACTTTTAGGACTAGTTGGTGGACACCAGTGGTGAAGGAAGCTGTCAGTTTATGGAGAGATACCTTATATGTAGCACTAATGGTCAGGCTAGGTGCTAACAAACCAAGAAGGCATAAAATGTGACAGCTGCTAAACTGAAGAGATGGGTGTGGCAGGAGTTTGGTGAGGTTATGTGATATGGCTTTCAGAAAGTGGCTCTAGCAAAGCATCAGTTGACTTAGGAAAATGTAGTGGAATGTTGCACATGCTGTTCTCAACAAGGGTGGGGAAATGCTGACCTCAGCTAGAACATTGTTGAGTGGTGGAAGGAACACTGAGGAACTCTAGAACATGGTGAATATGCCCTTCTCAGAGGAGAGACAGACAAAGCAGATGGGGGAGTTGAGTCCATTTCTCTAGACAAGGCCAGTTTGACATTTAAGCAGATCTGCCATGGCAAGGCAAGATACAAAATGTACCTTTTATTACAGAATAGAAACAGAAAAGATGACAGTATTCCACCTTAATGCTTCTACTAATCAGAATTTATTTAAAATGTAATTGTTAGTTAAAAAGCAAAGTTTCTTAAGTAATAGAGAATAGGTGAATGAAAGGTTCTAAAAATATACAAAAACTCTGCTGTGTCAACATTGTCAATAAATAAATAAGTAAACAGAGAATTCAATAGACAAACGAGGAAGCAGACAAATTCTGGTGTCACTGTGGCAGCAATATAAACATTTTAGTTTGTATGTGACGAATTCTGGAACAACAAATTCTTCCTTTTATTCCATTTGACAGTAAATACACTTCATAACAATAGCAAGAATAAAAAGTTAATAACCTTACTTTTACATCACATCTTACATTACTTCAAAAATTCAAGATACAGATGTGCCATGGAAGGTTGTCATCGGCTATCTCATAGCATGCTTCTTCACTCGTATGTGTAATCCATAATGATTTGGCACATGCATGTTGTCAATGGATGTGTTTCAGACAGACAGACAGGCTTCTCTTCACAGGCCTAACTTTAGGGGTGATATCCTTAGCTCAAATGATGCATATTCAAGAAGTGCCCAACAAATATGCATTGTGGTAAAATAATATTGCCAGTTTTCTGATAATGTATACTGTTTTTGAGCTGCTTAGACGAAAATGATAATGAAGATCTGGTGCTGACGATCTGCTGAAATATTGTGCTGGCCACTAACCAGAGCAAGCTCTGCACATTGAAAAGGCAGTTTTTACAGAAAGAGAGCAGACTAGAACTCCACTAGCACCATTCAGATTAAGTGTAGAGACAGAAAACAACTTTTCAACATTTATTTGCCAATTTCTTTCCCTTCAGCGTTTTTGACTGTACCTGGAGTTTGATTCCATTTTATAAATAACAATCTTTTCTGACTATACAGGACTGACTTAATCTACATTACTAATTATACTGTGCCTCGGGGGAAACAGGAACATTTGTTCTTCTTGTATGTATTACCTGTTTAACCACAGATGTTGCATTTCTTCTTTTTAACAAATAAGTCTACTGTCTCATCTGATTCCAAGTAGATGATATACACTGATGAAGACACTTTTGTTGTTCTACTAGTTCCATATTTCCCTTGGGAAATTAAATGTCTGGGTTTTATTATATGTATTTATTGTTTATCGACAGAATTCTGTTTTTCAGATTTTCATTTACGAACTCTACTCTTGTGTGTTTCCAGTAAATAGTATGCATTAATAAAAAAGTGTGTGTGTGTGTGTGTGTGTGTGTGTGTGTGTGTGTGTGTGTGTGTGTATATCTTATGTGCATTGTTCCACAAGAAAGAGAGACAGTGACAGAGGGATAGAATACATTATATGACTGACTACCACTGAATCACCATGGTTATATACCTTTACACAAGTCATAAGGCTAGTCAGCATATTAGACATTTCAGTTTAAAGTGCATCTTGTATGTAGGACTGAAACATCAATAACCAGAAATACTTAAAAAAATGCTAAAACACACAAGCAAAACACTGTGTCTTCCATACTGTTATTAAACACTTAAGTTAAGCAATGTATTCCACACTCTTTTACCAATATTATAGTACTTGAAATTTAAATAGGATATTTTTTACTGTTCATTTGCAGACCAGAGGGATCCTCTCTGCATTTTGAAATAACAGGTCCAGGTCACATAAACATCAGAACTAGCTGCCTGAGGTCTGCCCTTTCTAAATGTCTAGAATGATTCTGCTCTAAGGTGTGGCTTTAGTCAGTAGATAACAGTTTACGTGTCATATTAAAAGTCCCTCATACTTTTCTTTCTGTACCACTTTGGGAATGTTTTGGAACGGTTTCCATCACACGAGGACAGGGTTATTACACAAGGTCTATATACAGATCTTGTTCATATCATCTTGCCATTTCAACTCTTTTATTCCTCTACATTGTCTCATCTCCTTCATGTTTACCTGACACTTTTACTATATGCTGAACATTTGTGATTTATATACATTGTAGATTACGAACAGCCTGACATGCTGAATGTTTAAGGCTGATACTCCTATTTGAATAGCTTTTTTATAATGAACTCCTGGCTGCTTATTTTTAAAATAACTGTTATCTTCTAATAATTCTTAGTATATATACTGCATATCTAAAGATGTAAAAAAAAGTTTCTTTGTATTTAGATGTAATTCTGAAGATTCAAGCAACTTGTTTCTTTGTACTTGAAGCTCTTCTCCTGGGCCTCAACTGAACATGGGCTTCCACCTATAGAAGGTACATATTCTCTGTTTTATGCATGATGCCCCTCCTATAAGCTTTGTACTTCAGTAAATTTATATCTCATTCATGCTTATTTGTGTGCAGTGTTTTCATTCCCACCACAATATCATTTCTAGCCTTTCATTAGTGGCACTAGTTAAAAGTATAACTCGATCTGTGACCAAATGTTCTATAAACAACACTCATAGTGATACATTACTAGACTCCATGAAGTGTTTACTCAGACTCATTCTAGCATCCTAGAGAGCATATCACATGACATGCAACTTCCTGTAGCAAGCCACTAATAGATTTAAAGGTATATACTCCACATGCATTCTATGAGGCAGCATTTAATCTTTAAAATTATCTTTGACTTTATACTAAGCATGTCATTGGCTTTTGTATCAAAAAATATTTTTCTATTCATTTAAAATACATTCTTATCAAAATTATTTGTAAAAAAATATTAATTATCATACATCTGTATAAATCTACTTTATTAAAATTCCTTCTAGTGCTTCAGCTTTTATGAGCACATGCATTAGAGTATAGGAATGTGTTATGTGTGAAATTATGTATACTGTCAGGCATATGGACATTGTAATACTTGAATAGATATACTGAAGTTGTAGTATTTAATGGTAAATGGAAGGAGACAGATATTTGCTACAAATGATGCTGTATACTTATTAAATATATCCAAGGTAAATTGTATGTGTGAGAAACAAAAACAGAACCCGATGCAAACATGAAATAAAATAATTTTTTTTTTGGAGATCGGCGATGTTTAAACGCAGCGCAGCCCCGCGCAAATGGGCTGCGCTATATAAAACAGAAAAATAAAGGTTTGAAACCCACAAATGTGGGTTTTATGTAATGCATGGATTTGCAATGCAGGGACTAGCAGACCGAAAACAACATGGCCACCGTCTAGTGGTTGCTAAGGGGGGAAGCTGAGTGTAAGACATGTAACTAAGCATTAGTAGGCAATCCTATGTAAATGACTGGTAGGATAGTGAATCACACTGTCACATAGCAAATGAGCACATTCCGTGTAGTGTAAGAGTTAGATAAGGGGAAGTAATAGAGTAGGAGATAGGTGACATCACAGGGGGCATGTCAGGAAGAAATCAAGCTCATTGGAGCAAAGTGGTATGTAAAAGATGTCAATCACACAGCAGAAAATGAGGAGTGTCAACAGATAAGCATGGGAAAGTCAAGAAATGGAAGGTGTACACTGTGGCAAACACCAAAGTTTCTTGCTGTACGTGCATGCACGCGTGTGCGCGCTGGGAGCCGCGAGTAAGACAGAGTGCGCGCGTATAAGGCTGAGTAAGCATGTAGAAGCCTTTTTAAAGATCTTTAAACCTGTTTGTGCTGGTGTGCGCGTTTTAATCTGAATAAGCAGATTCTAGTCTGTGTAAGCATGTGTGCATGCGTGGTAGCCACTGTGAGCATGTTTTCACTGGTATGCGCGCTGCTCCCCCCTGGGGAAACAGAGAGGAAAAAGGAAGCAGAAGAAATAGTAGGAAACTAGCAGGGAATACTTGCAGAGGTAGCAGGTGAAAACAATTAGAAGCCGGCAATTAAACAGGCAGAATACAAGCCCAGCCCAGCACTTAAAACACTGCAAACAGCATTGCAGTATGTTTCTCTCAAGAGACACTGCAAGACAGGAGTAAGCTAGTAGAAGTGAAAACTGAAAAAGATGCACTCAGACCAAACATGCTAGGGGCTGCCATAGCTGTCATAAGGAGACTTGCTGAGGGTGGTGACAATGGAAATGCTGCCAGACAACCCACATTGAGGAGACGGAGAAGAGTGTACAGGCCCAGGGTCACCTACCAGGGGTTACATGAGCTGGAGATAGTGGAGTGCTATAGAGTGGACAGAGACCTCCTGCAGCAAATTGTTAAGCTGTGCAGGCCACACCTCACACACAGAACCAACAGAGGGGAACCCATCCCAGTGGAAACCAAGGTATGTGTTGGCCTAAGAATACTAGCAACAGGTACCTTCCAGAGACCAACTGGTGATATGATGGGGATATCACAGGCATCAGCCTCCAGGGTACTGCACCAGTTCCTGGATGCCATGTCAGCACATGTCGGTGAGCATGTATATTTCCCCAATGCCCGTGAGGTATTGGCCAGCAATATGCGTCTCTTCCAGCAAATAGTGGAATACCCTGAGGTAGTGGGTGCAATAGACTGCACGCACATACGCATCAAAGCACCAGCCGGTGAGTGGGGTAGGGCCTACATTAACCACAAGGGCTTCCCCTCCATCAACTGCCAGGTCGTGTGTGATGCCCAGGGCATAATAATGAATGTGTGTGCTGGCTGCCCTGGGAGCTACCATGATTCCCATATCTGGCATTTGATGCAGCTGTACCAGACATTTGCCAATGGGGACATCCCACATGGTCACCTAGTGGGGGATGCAGGTTATGCACTGGAGCCGTGGCTGATGACACCCATCAGAAACGCACACATACCTGAACAGGAACGCCATAATGAGGCACATGCACAAACACGTAATGTAATAGAGCGTGTGTTTGGGCTGCTCAAGTCATGGTTCCGGTGCCTGGACACATCTGGTGGAGCCTTGCAGTACTCACCAACTACATGTACCCAAATTGTCATGGTATGTGCTATGCTACATAATATGATCCTGCGAAAACAGCTGCAGCAGGACCAGCATAGGGCCGGGACAAACAGCCCCCCACCATTGCCAAGGCCATCACAGGCAGAGCGCGACTCAGAGGAGGAACAACCTGAGCCTGCCCCAGTAGGCAGAAGGAGGCGTGCCCAGTATGCCCTGGCCTTGGCAAAGAGGCAACGCATAGCACATACACTGGCTCAGTAGGAACCCTGGGAATGATACCCCTCTCTGATTCACTCATATAGTAACAGGGATGCCTAACATGACACAACCTGCTCTCAAACATGTACAGGGAGTGTAGTATGTGCATCCAACAGAGGCAGCCCCACAGCACCACCTGAGGCATGATTGCCATGTGTTAAGCAATGTAACACCATCTAGTATATGCAAACATGAAGACCCAACCTAACATCTCACCCTCACCAAGCATGATGCCACACTATGAAGACAACAAGATCAAGTACAATAATTGGCTGAGGTATTGCTGTTAGCAAAGGGGAACACATGGCTGATAGCCTGGGCTGACATGCCGAGCAAGACATGATGCCCCACCTGCTAGGGATGGCACGCACCCAGCACACCTGGCTGTGTAGATACTGGCAAAGGCTGTTGTCACCCCCACTGTGCCTGGAATAGGTAAGTCTGGAAACACAAACCCACCACCATAGGTAGCACAAGGGATAATAACCTGGATGTAATGCTACCCAATGCCAGAAGTCTAACCTGCAAGGTGCATGCAGACCAAACACACCACAGCATGGAGAATGGTAATATGTGTTCTGTAACAGAAACCTGGGCAAGGCCCAGAAGAGCACCCTAATACTACCAGGTTATGCCTCATACCATGCTCTACAGCTCCAAAACATGGAACATATGACAATAGTAGTGTGGCTACCAGTAATTATCAAGAATAACCACACCCCCAGGATGGTACCACAGCAAGAAGCAGCATGGACTATCCACAGGCAAGTAACACTGTCTCAAACTGTGTACCTGTTTGAAGCCTGCTACAGACCATACACACAAACCCAGGTACCCCAGCCAGCCTTCCTGAAGACACTTCAGAGTATGAATGTCTCAACAAATACCAAACAAGGCACACACAAAGTATAACATAGGTGGCAATCCATTATGTATGGAAGAAGTAATCATGGACCTAGGGACACAAGTGAACAGTAACTTGTCATGTGACACTCACATTGCCAAGGTGGCCAGGAAGACCTGCTATATTGCCCACCTTAATATGAAAGGATGCACATGTAGAGCTACAGAGGTCACTGTGCCCCCATACTCTTCCCTTATCAGGCCTATACGTGACAACAATGCCCCAGTTCGGATGTACCTTACCTTACACATGCAGCAGTCAGAAAGACCCCAAATGTACCCCACCAACAGGATAAAGGGTCCAAACATTGGACATCTGCAGCCTGGCTGAAGAAACCACAGCCCAATTCAGAAGCATACTGCACAGTCAGCGGTGATGTATGCCTGATGTACAAGGCCATGTCCAATCCAAAATGAATGGACATGCTCCACTGCAGAAACTCCATATCCAGCAGACACACCACAGTGAGATATCTGAACCTCCACACATAGATTAATAGGATGTGCTGGGGGGACAGATCCATAACCCAGAGGCTCCTGACACTCTGGAACAGAATCCAAGTCCATGATAGGCTGAGCTCCACACACAAACTTAACAAGAGAAATCCGGTGAAGTGCATGGGAGATAGTAGGTGTACACTGGGGGCCATCCCTGTGTCACATCTAGGAAAGTAAACCCTATGTGGGCATAATATGCACATTGCAAGGGGTGTTGAGACCCACACACAGTCTGTCCGTGCTCAAACAAGGCCAGAGCAGATAGCCTAGTATGAACCTATGAACCTATGATGATACAAATTGTGCAGGACACAATGGATTATCACACAGCTGTCCTACCTGATGGTAGGAACCATGGTGATAATCCACAGATATGTTCTACAGCACTCTAATATCACAAACAATACACCAAACCCACACACATTGCCAACAGCCTACCGAACAGATTCCTTTCAACCTCCCCACCAGCACCTAACTGCCAAATATCTATCCCAGGAGAGTGCTGGCCCCCTGACATTGCAGATGCTGAGGTAACAGCCAGCATCCACAAAGCACAGCACACAGCATCAATGGTACCAGATGGTGTCCTGGGTTGTGTCCAACCAGTACTGTAAGAAGAATGGAACAGCAAATAGCATTACTGCGCACTATAAGTCCTACCACAGGATATGTACACAAAGAGCAGTGTACAGCAACAGTGGTCCCACACCACAAAGGTGGTGCCTGAATGGATACTGCAAACTATCACCCCTCAACCTCGACTATCTAGGTTGGCAAAGTAATGGAGAGGATGATCATGGATCCCATGAATAACGAGATTGGGTACCTACAGACATTGTACCCTACCCAATGTAGCTGTCATAGGGCAGATCCTGCCCCTTACACATTTCTGACTCATGTGAAACGTGCACCAAGCCCATTGATGTGGGGAATGTTGATCACACAGCCTATCTGGACCTTGCTAAACCCTTCCATACAATACCCTAGTTGGCAGTACAGATAAGCTCACCAGCCTAACTATAAACCCCTATGCAAGTAGATGGGTTGCAAACCAGCTCAAGGACAGAACTGACCTGGTAGACATGCTGTAACCATGGCAGACTGCAAACCAGGTACAACTGGCATCCCACAAGGCATGGTCCTGGGACTTCTCTTGTATGCTATATATGTCACATAGGTACAGGCCAACATGGACGGACTCTATCTGAACAGGTTTGCAGAGGACTACAAACTGGCCACCATATCGGACCCTCCAGCTGACACAAGCAACCTACAAAAGGCACACATAGAAACACACAAATGGTGCCACAGCCATGTCAACAAGCTAAATGCAGAATAGTGTATAGTCAACCCCTGTGGAAACACAGTACATGGCCAGAAATTACCACATAGGTGTTAACCCAGTAAGTACATCAGGAGCAATAAGAGACCTGGGGACACAAGGTGATAGATATCCTGCATGTGACAACCATGTGTCTGTAGTGGTTACAGAAACATACCATATACCCACCTAATCATGAAGGTAAGCACAGCTTGGTTAGGGTAGGTCAATGTGCCTCTATAGTCATCCATCAGCAGCCTCACAATTGTGTACAATGGCCCTTCAGGGATGTACCATAGCAGACACCTGCAGCAACTTTAAAGACCACACAAATACCCCACCAGGAGGATCGTATATCTGTAACAAATGCCATGTGTCGCCTGAGTAAAGAAACTGCAGCTCCACACAGTGCCATACTGCCTGGCTGGAGGTGAACTGTGCCTGATGTATAGAGCCATGACCAACCTGGTATCAATGGACATTTGGCACCATGTAAACACTGAATGCTGGTGACCTATGCAGCTGACAGGCCTGAACCCCAGCACAGACATAAACAGGACATGCTGTACTGATTGGTCCATGACCCAGAAGCTCACTCCACCCACAACTAAACTCCCACTACAGGATATCCAGGGAGTCCCTCAGTGACTGTCATCCAGAGGAATCATGATGACTGAATGGGAGATGGTAGGTGTACCCTGGATAACACTTGTATGTCACGTGTAGACAGAGGCACAGCACACTAACCGTGACATATGTCATGGCAAACACCAGTAAATGTGTGTTGAAGGACAAACACTGTCTGACTAGCATTACAAATGGACTAGGGCACATGGCCATTGTTTGTCAATGTCCACACAAGTTGTGGAATACATTAACAATGTCAGACAATCATGTACTATGCTGTCCATATCTGAACAAAATGCAACATGGTCATTTCTGCACAACTGGCCCTCAACCAGTCTGGCGTGCTCACTATAAATATTACAAGCAGTGATAGGACTGAAACCAATTATACTGTCCACCACAGTGAAAGTTCTGCACCAGTACACTATACGACAATACAACTGTTTGGTCAGCAGGAAAGGATGATGACAACTGTATGCAAACTATCCCATGGCGACCCTGCAGGCACAGCATAATGCCTGTTAGATTCAGACACAAAGCAGTTGGGCAGTAAGAACACAACCTGATGTCCAACACTCAACTGTACATGTGATATATAGATGGTGTCCACACACAAACAGAAATGTGGTGGTCCACAGATCCCAACATAAGGAAAGGTCACACTGGGCATGCTCGCACACTTAGATAAATGAGACGTGGCAGTGAAGAAGCCATACAAACTGTGAAATGGGCATGCTCACACACTTAGGCCATGTCACAGTTCAGCAGTTGCACACACATATCTGGCATTTCTATGTGTTAACACAGGAACCTCCCACAATACAGACATCTGCCCAGTGCACACAGTGAAGTTACAACAGAGACATAAGTAAAGTACTGGATCCCACTCATATGCAAACATCTCCCACAGTACACACGTTGTTTATAGAGACAGGGAAGGCTATAGCAATAAAGACCCACAAACAGTATATGAGCAACAGATACTTGCATCTGACAGGTAAACATATGGCCGTAGAGTGCAATACTTGACTGTTGTCCCTAGGGAATACAGAAGGCTATCCACAGTGTATTTGGTGTCTGCCTCCACAGTACAGTAGGCCATTGTGCCTGTGCAAAGTTAATGCATAGATATGCTCTCCCCTGTACTGATGGATAGTCACAGATGTACATACCTCTTCATCCATAATGATGTCAGCACACTATACATATGTCAGGAGCAAAAATTATACCCAGTAATGTGAATAGCGTGCTCCGCTACTGTGTCTCTAACAAGTGTCATAACATAGTTAGGTAGGGGTTTTAATCCTGCAAGTGCTCAGTGTGTGTGTGAATGTGTGTGGGGGAGTAGTGTGTGCAATTCCATGTGTATGAGAAATGTCCTTTTTTGCAACTATTACTACACAACACATGCTGCATATTCCACTGTCTAAACGCTGATGATGTCAGCACCCTATAAGTACAGCAGGAGAAAGCAATCCCCCCAGTAATTCAAATAGTGCACTCTGCTAATGCGTCTCTCACAAGTGTCATAACATAGTTAGGTAGGGGTTTGAATCCTGCAAGTGCCCAGTGTGTGTGTGAATGTGTGTGGGGGAGTAGTGTGTGCAATTCCATGTGTATGACAAATGTCCCTTTTGGCAACTATTACTACACAACACATGCTGCATATTCCACTGTCTAAATGCTGATGATGTCAGCACCCTATAAGTACAGCAGGAGAAAGCAATTCCCCCAATAATCCAAATAGCACACTCTGCTAATGCATCTCTCGCAAGTGTCATAACATAGTTAGGTAGGGGTTTGAATCCTGCAAGTGCCCAGTGTGTGTGTGAATGTGTGTGGGGGAGTAGTGTGTGCAATTCCATGTGTATGAGAAATGTCCCTTTTGGCAATTATTACTACACAACACATGCTGCATATCCCACTGACTAAACACTGATGATGTCAGCACCCTATAAGTACAGCAGGAGAAAGCAATCCTCCCAGTAATGCAAATAGCACACTCTGCTGCTGCGACCCTCACAAGTGATCTAACATAGGTAGGGGTTTGTATCCTACAAATGCCATGTGTATTTTTGTCACACAGTTTGTCCATGTGTGTGGGGTGTTGTTCCCAATATTGCACGACATACATTATATCAGTAATGTCAATGCACACATGATGTATGTGTGTGCCACCTACACATATGTACCTGTGAACTGCAAGAGTTCCCATGTCCGAAGCCTGCCTCATGTGAATACAAGGAATATGCATCAGACAACTGTATGACTGTGGTGTTGTGTGCAGGGGCTGCATGTGGTATGTGACTATACAGTGTGGGTTGTAGATAGTGTCATCCCACCAGCGAGGGATACATGATTGGTCTGGAGCATATAGTCCACATGTTGGTGATGAACAGGTGCAGCATGTTGTCACCACTTGTGGGAGTGGTAACAAGTTGTTCCATAGCAATGCAGAGAATGAATGATAAGAACCCTTCAGATAGGGTCTTACAGCTAGAATAATGCTCACACTGTATGTTTGGGTAGTCGTAGTACAAACATAATGGTGTGTGTAGAGACCATCATATTCCCAGTGTTGTCAGGAAGGCCAAGTGGGTTTCCTGGGTATGGGAGTGTGGTGTGTGCCAGGCTATGAACCTGAAGGCAGTCTAACCCACTGTCTGTTGCACATGTAAAGGCTCTGATGCTTTGTGCAGTGCCACCAACCTGGGGGTGTGTGTATCTCAGGTGCCTTTGGATACATCCCCCCTGCTCTGGTTTGGTGCATGTGTAGGGGATGACAAGCATGGTATCAGGAATGACCTGGCACTGATGGTGTGCACCTGGGAGCCTTGTACCAGGAGTCTGTTACTGCACAGATATTGCTGTACCCCATGCTAAGGACAGTTTCCACTGCATGCATCTTGAGGTTTACACTGCTGCTGTTGAGTAGCATTGCTATTAGTGTCCTATCCTGTGTGATACCTTTGTAGGTGGCTATGTAATGTCAGCCTTGCATACAAAGGCACTATGTGTGTAGCAACAGCCTCTGCCAATATACAACGGCCCATGGGTGACAGGTGCAAGATGTCCCAAGCAAAGCAATGTGGCTTGTCCAGCATGTAATCCCACACTGACAGGCATTGGATCCCCTTTGAATGTCACTGAAAGATACGTTAATTGCAGAAACTGATGATCCTGTCTACATATTGTGGCAGCATTCTTGGTGAGGGTGAGATGCTACTCAAGGCCAGGGTCATACCAGCCTGTGCCACAAGCTCAGAGAGCCCCTCTATGTCCCCTAACATGTAGTCCAGGGAGGTGCGTCAGAGGTCATACACACTGGCACAGACAATGACTGAGTCATACTTCTACATGCCTTGGAGTGACTGGTATATTTGTGTTATGTGGTGGATCATAGTGCCCGACGGGCAGCTCAGCGTGACCGTCACCTTGTTCAGCCTGGGAGCAGGACCTCAGTGTACATGACGATAGAGGTACCTCATACAACTGTAGCAGGTGTGTTGTCAAGCCGTATGGCCTGTGACTGTTTGGCACACAGGCTTTGTGAGCTATGTGTTGCATATGCTCTGCTCTGGCTTAACGTTTGCTTGTGTGTCTGCTTTGCAGGTGTCAGCTGCTCAGGCAGGATACTATTCTGAGAGCCCAATAATGTACCTGTGTGTGTGTCTGTGTTTGGATTGCAGTCGTGGCTGGTCTATGTGAGACTGGTACTGTATTCACTGTAGTATCCCACTCCACCTGACAGGGAATGCCAATGCTGTGTTAACAGAGCTTAGCCCCTAGTTTGGCTATGTGGTTGCATCTCTCACATGTGTTGTATGTGTATGGGAAGGGGAGAGGGTTGTCTGTGTACATGAGGCCGCTGTAACATTGCCACATGACTCACAGATTCACCAAATGGACCTGAGAGTACATCAACAGGTGACCTTTGCACATGCTACCATAGCATTGTGACTCCCATACTAAGTAACGACACATAGGGCCAATGGGGAACAAGGTACTCAAGGTGACTATGTGAGGGTGTAGTGCTCCTGATTTGTTAGTGCTGGCATATATGAATGCTGTCTTGAGCAAATGTGAGGTAAGTAATATGCAATGTGTTACAGGAAAGCTACATGCAAACAGGACGAACAGTGACGTTCTGTCAAGTGACACATGGACATCAGTACAGTAAGCAATACAGATGTCACTAGGGATCCACAGAGGCACTGTATATCTGCACTGCAGGTGGAATCAGTGTTTCAGGAACATAACAGGCAAACATGCATACAAACAAAGCTACAGTCAGCAGGCCTGTATGTAGACTATGCTACAACAAACAAGGTGTACGACTTCCAGTAGGTAACAGTGCATATATGCAGGCACTATAAGCCAGTACCTAGACATTCACAGGTCAGACGGGCTGGGTCCAGCCGCACCCCACACAAGTGTATAGACCACATACCTTCGTAATGTTGAATAACTGGCCTGATACCCAAGTGCTCATACCTGTAATAATACACATGCCAAATAACATACACTGAGCCCTCACTCAGCAGTTCCAGACTTAGTATGATGTATGCTACCTATCCTGGCACCACAGTATCCTTGACATGTATGGACACTCTCCCTCCTGTCATAGTTAGTTCTGTGTTTTGGTGCTGTCATGCATGGTATGAGGTGTGACCTTGTAGTGCTAGTGTGCTCTTGTGAGCCTTGAACCTGTTGTGTAGTACTGCACAGATATCAACATCCTGAAACATCTGCATTGCAGAGTCATGTGTGGACAGCATGCAACTCGCAACTGACATGGCCATCATTGAGTATCAATATGTACATTGTTGTATCCCCTGTGCTACCTATGTAGGTGGCCATCCCTTCACAGCCTCACCACCAGTATGCAAAGATGTGCAGACAGAACACTGTGGTAATTACTATGGGTGTACAAAACAATACATTGACATTCATACTGTAACTGCATCAGGCATGCTGGTATATACCCACAATGCTATCATTACACTGTACTGTTGTCAATATCATACTATTACAATACGTCTATGTACTCACCCTGTGCATCAGCACAATGTTAACCTGTTCCTGCACCGATGTTGCAGATTGCAGGAGGTGGCACAGTTTCATCATATGCACAAGGTGTGTGCCTGGTATGCCTGAGTCTGCCACTGATACAACCAATTGACATGTCTTTGTGTGTGTGTTGATGAGGGACAGCAGTACAAGATGGGGCAATGTTGATGCAGTGTGTGCGTGTATGCAGTAGCCCTAGGTGTTATCACTTTGCATGTGTGTATGAATGCACACAGTCCCACCTCATGGCTGCCATATACAGGTGTTTGTGGACAGCCACAGACTGTACCTGCCAGGTCATACAGATCACTGTCTGTGGCCATGGACACGGTACCTGTGCCTGGCAGGGGTGCTACGGACCATATCAGGTACTAAGCCAGACTGGGTACTGTCATCAGAAGCAGGTGGTTGGTGACTGGAGACAGGTCCCTGTTGGCTGCTGGCACTATGTGAGCAGCCGCGGGCCTGTTGTTGTCCGCGACGGCTGCCAGCTGCTGCTGTTGCTGGCATATGGCCACGTCGACACCTCAACCGTCCACCATTGCCCTGGCTCATGGACGTGTAGTTGTGGAACAGATCTAATGTGTCCCCCCAACGTCTGTCAATGACCTCGGTGAAGTTGCGGATGGCAGCCACAACATCACGCATACTGTCACTCATGGCTGTGCGACATGCTCTCAGCTCCCTCAGACCCTGTCTGGTGTACCGTTCCATACGTGACTGTGCCTGCATTACAGCCTGAAACATAGCTGAGGTTGAAAGACCTCTGTGGGCACATCTGACAGGGGCGGTATGCCCACGGATGCTCCCACGAGAACCCATGGACGTCTGCCTGTGTGGTACCGTGTCAGGACCCTGGCCATGGCTGCTGTGTGGGGATGCATGTGCCACCGGTACCACATTACCCTGGTCAATGCCCACTGTATCCTGTCCATCACCTAGGGACATTGGTGACAAAGGATGTATTGGCAGGATGACTGTGTGCATTGATGGGGTCGACAGCTGTGTAGTGTCAATTGGCTGACCAATGATGGACCCTGGCACACCTACCTGTGCCATTACACAGGTATCATCATTATCACTAATCCACAGCAGCTGATTCAGGTTCCCTGCTGCACGACACCAGAGCAGCACCAGAACCTGTGGGAGTAAGACAGGAAACACAGTTTGCAATGTGTACACAATGTCACCACTGATGCACACATGCACACATGGGCACATGCACACATGGGCACATGGGCACATGCACACATGCACACATCTGCACATGCACACATGGGCACATGCACACATGCACACACCTTAGTATATGAGATATCAACCCACAGACACAAACACACCGGCAGTCAAACACATAGCACTACTGCTTCAGCCTATTATTACTATTAGTATACAGAGTATTGAAGGTAATGGTATTACACACTCACCAGCATGGATAGGCTGCCTTGCTGTTACACCAGAGGGACCTGCAGAAAAGAGACATTTATCGCCAGTGGGCACAACTGTGCCATTGATACTGTGGGCATGATACAGTTCAGTAGTGCAACAGTTAGCTTCCACAGGTGTACTACAGATATTCAGGATATCACTATTGCACAATAATTACCAAGATTACAGCTACAAAACAAGGACACACCTCACACATGCATACTCTAACAGTGTACAGAATGGTCAACTATACACATGGCATGTTACCTGCACGCTCCGTGTCCTGCTGCTGTGTGGCTCCAGCCTCCATCATTACACATGTATGCTGCTGCTGTTGCTGTTGTGCTGGAGCCACAACACTTAGGAGTAGTCCCTCCAGTCTGGTGAGGGGGGGGTGTCTAGCCACCCCACCACCTGTGGCAAGCTGCTGCCTGTGGATATCTGATGCACGCTGACGGACATTTCTAATTAAATCACTGCAGTGATGGCATACCTGCTCATATGTCCGGTTATGTGTGCCTATGTCATTTACCCGATGGACCAGGTCTTGCCACAGTGCAGCCCTCTCCTGCTGGTTCTGGCTGGTGCGGGAAAAGAGTACAGCAAAATCCCACACCAGGCTCTGCTGTATCTCCTCCTCCTCTGTTGCGGAGTTGACAGGGTTCCGCTGGTGAACCATAGCCCTGAAACAGAGAAGGAAAATATGTCAGCAATATCTGTCAGCAAACTATGGCACACATAATACACATAATACTCGACTGCAGTGATATAACTTAAGCACCATATATAGCATCTGTCTGTCTATTGGGGGATACACATGTAAATGACCAGATATCAGTGCTCATCCGACAACTGTGCAACAGTACCTGGCACACTCCATACGACAGACTAGTATACTGCAGCAGTCAACACACTGTTTCAGGTACAATACACAACCTCACACTGGGGGTTTGTATCAAGGTACTGTATGGGGAACATTATCAGCCCATGCACTGCACACAATGCACGTTACATATTTCACAGGTAATGCACACTACTCTTACTTGCCATAACCCTACCTACACCACAGTGACATACAGGGTAACACAGCACAACGTATGGCAATGTAGTATGTGTTGATCGCAATACCTCACACACCTGTCTCTGGCCTCACACCACGGACACACACTACCATGACAGACAGACAGTCATGGTGAGCAATCACACCAGTACACAACATGCACCCAGTCACTAGCACACTCATTCCACCTCACATATTCCATTTGCAATGTGTTCATGGGTGTGCATTGTGTCTTAGGTAGGTAGTGTGTTTTTGGCTCTGGGCCTACAGCAACATACTGTTATGCTACCCTGCCCCTTGTGACATGTGTTATGATCGTACCTGCTCCTTACAAACAGTTACACAGGGTGACTCATATGGCATATTACCTATCTGCATAACATTCAGCAGTGGTATGTCTGACATCTACTCATGGGGAGCCTTGCTTCTTAATTCTGTGTGGTCTACTACAGGGTATGTCATATCTGTGGGTAGGGTCCTGTACCTCCACCATGTGCTCTATACTGCAGTGACAAGGACGACAGACATAAGTAATTTGTGTTGTGGATGTTGGTGGTGTTACCATGGTTGTTAGACAACTGTCATGGGTGTGACCAAACTATGTATATCCAGCAGTGGTAACCTCTATGTGGGTAGTCTGTGTGCGCTCTGTGGTGTTTGAGTGCATGGACACAGTTACTTCCATATATCTGTGTCCTTCTCCATATCTGTAGCTGTCATGGGAGGTACATACCGTGTAGGACATTGTGGGGTGTGGAGGGGTACAGTGACCTACATGTTCATAGCTGACACACCATGTCCACTGACATATTCCATGTACAGGTATTACAGGACTAGTGTGCCACTGTGTATATCAATGCGGAGCCTATTGTACACTTGTTGCCCCTGTTCCCCCCTGACATATGCAGTGGTGGGCAGGCATGTACATATGTGGTGGTTACTGGTGTCAGTGTTTTTGAATGGGGTATGGTACTCCAGTATCCACACTGGTGTTCACTCCATGCCTTTTACACCAGGCACCTGTTGCAAGACATCTGCACACATGTGCCTCACACAGTCTATATATATATATATATATATATATATATATATATATATATATATATATATATATACATGGTTCTACCTGAGATAGCCGGCAGCTGATTTCACTGACAACGAATTAGCGAGCGCCAGAAGATCAACAATCTGGAAGACCGACGCTACGGATCAAAACACCGACGCCAAGGATACTGACTTGGAAAAAGGCTGTGTAAGTATGCGGTGGTGACGGACGTTAGGGTGCGAGTAAGGTAAGTGTGGATATTGACAGTCTGTGGGGATAGGGGTGGGTTTAGTGATTTAGGGTCAGTGCACGGGTTAGGTAAGTGTGCGGTAGTGATAGTGTTTGGGTTGGGGGGGTTAAGTGAGTTAGGGTTAGGGCCCGTGTTAGGTAAGTGTGCGGTAGTAGTATTTTTGGGTTGGGGGTTAAGTGAGTTAGGGTTAGGGTTAGGGCACGGGTTAGCTGAGTGTGCGATAGTGACGGACCTTAGGGTAAGGGTTTGGGTTAGGGTTGTAGATAGTTGTGTATGTGAGGTTTAGTGTGGGTTTGTGAGGATTTTGGTGTGCTTGTGTTGTGTGTGTGGTTTTTGGACAGGGGATGTGTTTTGTTAGTTGATTGTTGTTATTGTGGTGTGTGCAGCATATGAGGTTTCGTGTTTGTGGACCATCGGTTATTTGATTGTCGGGCATGTGAGGTTTCGTGTTTATGGTTTGTCGATTATGTGGTGTCGATGTTTGTGTTGTCGGTGTTTTGCAGTGTCGGTTATGTCAGGTAGAACCATATATATATATATATATATATATATATATATATATATTGATATATTTATATCTGTAAATAGATATATATATATATGTTTGTATATATGTATATAAAATATGTATGTATAGATGTAGATATATACATATAGATGTGGGGAGAGAGGGGGAGAGAGAGACACAGGGAGAGTGAGAGTGTGAGGGGGTGGGACAGAGAGAGAGATAGTCATATACAGACATATCTGTTGTCAGTCAGATCTATCTGTATATGTATATGTCTCTACAGATATCTATATATGTATGCGTGTATTACATATATCTGTACGTACATATTCTACCAATCTCGATGTCTGTGCAGTAAGTGAGAACCTGGTTCAAGGCTTCTGAGAGCACACCAGCGGTACCAGGCTATACCCCGTATCATGCTTTTTGGCCCCAGGACTCGGGACAAAACAAAAAGGGAGGGGGTGTGTCCATATTCATGAAGGACACACACACCTCCAGGTTAGTGGCAACATATGAAGCATCACAGACCATCCAGGTGCAGACAACCGTAGGCAAACCTGCTATACAACTGGTAGCATGTTACAGACCACCCTCCAAATCTCAGGAACCACAGTCAGCCTTCCTGAAGACATTGGAGGATATGAATTTTCCACCACACACCATCATATTGGGATACTTCAACTACCCTAACATACACTGGGTGCATTATTCTACCCCAAACACCCTAGCCCAAAGGTTCCCAGAATTCACTAAGTCAAATGCAATATAACAGCTAGTCACCTCTCCCACAACAGGAGATAATATACTAGACCTGATCATCACAAACATGGGGACAGTGTGCTACACACCGGAAGTATACCCCTCACTAGTCACATCTGACCACAGACTAATCCCCCTGGATATACATATCCCACCTCCCCCACAACACAAATGACTACAGTGGGAAACCTCTCACATGCTGACTTTACACTTCTTATAACTGAGTTGGTATCCTTAATGCCCACTGGGCCAGTGTAAACCACTTCCCACAATGCAGACACCTTCACATATGCTTTCTACGGACATCTCCAAGAATGCATGGATCATGCAATCACAAATGAAACCATGACCCTCTCCACCAAGGGCAGGCATCCAGTCTGGTGGACACCAACATTGAACAAATTGTATAACAACAGAAGGTAGTTACTGCATGGCAGAGCATAATTCCATAGAGCTACGGCATCTCTGATCAGCAGTAGTAGAAAGATACGTTTTGTCGTACAAACATGCAAGGCCAACAATGAGAGGGACATCGCTATGGACACTACAGATAACCACAAGGCCTTCTTCTGCTATGTGACACACCTGGGTGGGAACCCTCAGTTATGTTCACAGTTAGTTCACAGTGACAAACGCTTCACTGAACACACAGATAATGCCAACATTCTGGCAGACAGGTTCAGTGCAGATTTCTCCCCTCCCTCACCCACACATGAGGAATTACTTATCCCAGCTGACTGTAACCTCCCTGTCATCTCAGATGCCCAGCTGGGAACCACCCTCAGCAAAGCTGTAAACACAGCATCAATGGGACCCAATGGTATTGCAGGTTGCTACTACGTGAACTGCAAGAGGAGCTACATATGCACATTAAATGCTATTCAGCCGTAGCCTTACTACAGCATATGCACCTGGGCACTGGCATACAGCAACAGTAGTCCCACTCCACACAGGAGGCACCTCTACAGACCCGGGTAACTACTGCCCCATAAACTTAACCAGCCTGGTCTGCAACACTATGGAAAGGATAATTATGGTACTCATACACAGACACACTGGGGACTTAGACACTTGATCCCACCCGGTTTGGCTTTGTAGAGGGCAGATCCTGCCTTATGAACCTGGTTGACCTTTTCAAATCAGTCACTAGAGCCATTGACGAGGGCACAGCGGTCCATACAGCCTTCCTGGACTTGCCTATGGCTATCGACACAATACAGCACTCTGGCATCATAGACATGATCAACAGCTGAAATGTAAATCCATATGTCACAAGATGGGTTGCAAACCGGCTAACGGATAGAAACCCTATAGACAAACTCACTGGTGCCATGTCAGACTCAGAGCCAGTAACAAGTGGCATCCCACAGGGCTCTGTCCTGAGACCGCTCATGTTCGGCATATAATTCTCAGATGTGGAAGCAGACATGGGAGGATAGTGGCTGACAATGTTCAAAGATGACTGCATACTAGGCGCCATAGTCGATAAACCAGCTGACACATACATCCTACTGACAGGCCTCACGGACACCAACAACTGGTGCCGGAGTCATGGCCTTAAACTGCATGCCACATAATGTATACTCATACCCTTTTGGATGGACAAGGTACCCACATATTATCACATAGACAGTAACCCACTGAGTACAGACAAAGTAATCAGAGACCTGGTGACACTGATCAATGCTGACCTCTCATTTGACACCCACGTTGCCAAAGTGGTTGGATAGACTTCCTACCTTGCCCACCTTATCATGAAGGGATTCACATCCAGATCAAAAGGGGTCATTGTACACCTATACTCCTCCCTTATCAGGCCCATGACTGTGTACTATGCCCCATTTGGTATGTACCTTACCTGGCACTTGCAACAGCTAGGGGGACCCCATATGTACATCACCAGGAGGATCAAGGGTCTACAACAACTGTCATATGCTGCCAGACTAACGTAACTCATGCTCTGTTCCATAGCATACTGCCTACGTAGGGGTGATCTGTGTCTGATGTAGTAGGCCATATCCAATCAGGTATTGATGGACATGTTCCACCTCATACAATCCAAATCCATCAGAACCACAACAGCTATGGATTTAAACCTCAGCACACATATGAATAGGACATACTGTAGGGACAGATCCATCACTAAGAGGCTTCCCATACTGTGGAACAGGATCCCAGTTCATGTTAGGCAGCGACCCTCACTGACACTCTTCATGTGCATTCTTGACGAGTGGATGGGAGATCATAGGTTTACAGCAGGGGTCATCTCTGTGTCACTACTAGACAGAGGCACAGTAAACTAATGCTATTATGTAGGGGGGTCTTCACTGTGTTACTACTATACAGAGGCGCAAGTTTCTAAATCTATTCTATACACTGTCTGCAGATAGCCTAGTATTAAACTATGACACTGTGAAACTATATATGTCTATGTATTTCTACATCCCTCTCTATCTACGTATACACATATGCATGTTATATATATATATATATATATATATATATATATATATACATACATATCTCAATATACATACGTATACACATGTTATATATATATATATATATATATATATATATATATATATATATATATATATACTCCTTTTTAGTTCCATATATGTATCCACACAGTAACGTACTGCTGAACATCCATTACTGTACAACCTACTTGTACATTGCACTACAACCTACATTGCTATGTGCACATAGCTATCTTCACATACATATGTATGTGGAGCCTTCAGTGACAGTTGCAGTATGTCCCCGGCCCTATACACATCTTCATATACATAGATACAGACCAATAACATATCTGGAGGGTTCACATTATATAGAGTATTATAGTAGTACTTTACATTACCTGTGTTTGTTGCAGCTGTTTGCGTAGGCTTGCAGTTACTTGGCCTGCTGTCAGCTTCTTTGTTTTGTTGTTACAGCTTTTTTTTTTTTTTTTTCTCTTTCTTTCTTTTTTTTTTTTTCTCTCTCTCTCTCTACCTCCAGCGGGTGCAATGTAAGTATTGCATTTGTGGACTGGGAGTACAGGATGCTTTTGTAGCTATCTGCACATGTCCATGTGATGGCCTCTGCACCAATTGTTAGCCAGCATTTACTAATTGCATGCAGCCTGTTGTGTAGTGATTACAGTTCTCACTATGATTACAGGACTGTGCTATAAAAAGGTCTGTTAGGTAGGCATAGCCCTTTCAGATTATCAGGGTGGGGACCATGCTGGTTTGCTGTGGACACTGTTCTGTGAGTGTAAGGGTTGGTATGTCTCTCATATTTCAGGCTGTGTTGTAGACACTGCAATGCATGTTGTTCTGTAAGCTGAGTATTCCTTCCTCCAGTATCCTCTTCTCTGTGTGTATGTAAACTGACACCTACGACTATTAATACTGTGTATATGGGTGTGTGTGCTTTCCTGTGGGGATTGTGGTGTAACTGGTATATAGCAGGGGCTCTTGCAATCTGTTGCTATGGTTTCAATATTTGTCCTTTACATTCACTCCTTGTATGCCTGCTAGGTGTCTTTCCTGTATTGTGTTGCTATGGCTTTCCTATTTTCCATTTACATTTACAGCTTGTAATGCTTACTAAATCTGTTTGGGCAGCAATTCCCTATGTGTTTGTTGTGGTAGGGTGTTACTGCATGTAGTGTGGTCTGGCCATGGTGTGGGCCTTGACACGTACAGGAGTATTTGATCATGCTGCTGAGCAGGCCTCAGATACTCTCCAGTGCATCTTTTATCAGCCTCATGGAATGGTACATAGCAGTGGGTTACTCCAATGACATATTTTGATATTCTGCAGTTGTGACTGTGGGTTATTTCAAGCATATGTATTAGTACACCATTTGTGACGTGCAGGTGGTGCATACCTTCAGTCAGTCATAGTTACCATTGCATGTGTAGTTACACCTTTCTGCCTACTGTTAGTACATTTGACAGGGTGTCAGTGGGGCACAGTTGACATTTGTTTTCACATGAGGGGCATCCCTGTAACTCAGTCACAGTTGCTATGTCTGATCTCTTAACTATTCAACTATGGCAGTGTTTATCCTGCTCTGAGTATGTGTGTGGCTTGCCAAATGCTACTGTGACATTATTACCTAGTAGCTACCAACTAGCTTGACTGTTTCTCAGCACACAGTACTATTTTACAAATCCACTAGATTTGACAGTAAATATACATGACATCCTTTGTGTACTAAACTTGCTATATTCCCTTTACATTAATTCCTACTATTTTATGATATATTTCTTTCAGCACAATGTTCTTGTATAGCAGTCATGGCTTAGTGGTAAGTCATGCAGACTAGTGTTTCCAAGGTCCTGGGTTCGAGACTGAGGGAGGTATTTTATTTTGCTGCTGAGAAAACTACAGGCCTTGTCATTCAGAGTGACTAAGGCACTTTTAAGCAGTTGTAAGCAGGTTAGCGCCGGTTTGCACGGAGGTCATGCATGCGCACTGCCGCTTAGCTTCGCGCACACATGCTTAGCTAAGCGCACTCCCACTTACTACTGCTTAAAAGTCCTTACTCTCGCGCACACCCATGCTATTTTCTTTTAAAGAAAAGAAAATGGGGAGATAGGAAAGTGGTGAAAAAGAGGACACAAAGAGGGTAGGACAGTAGGAAAACAAGCTCGGGTTTTGCAGGAGGGATGTAGGAAAGGTCCATAGCTGCCCATTTCTTCGTCAGCAACAGCTGTGCATATGTTTGTAATTTGGTGTGAAATTTGAAACCTTCCACCCCTGAGAGAGGTGTGAGGACAACAATAATATCTGTTGTGCAGCCAATTGTAATTGCCAGTTTACATGTCCAGCAGACATGTGTGCAAAATGGGCAGCTATGTATGGGGCGTAATTTTTTTGTGGGTACAGAGTGCCCTTTTTTTTTTTCAGGTGAGAGTGGTATGTCAGGTACAGGAAGTCGGTATAGCTGGGGAGGTAGGTAGGGGAGGTTAACAGACAAGACAAACAAGACGCATACAGGGGTGGTGTATGACACATGTGGGGGGTTACACAATTGACGGGGACGGATGTTTGGATATCTCGAGCCCATGAGCCCACAGATGGCAACAGTGGAATTGAGATCCCCACCATTGGGCAGTTGCCACTGTGCCTTCACTGCCCAGGACGGGGCTGTGCTGGGGGCTGTGTAGGCCGGGCAGCAGGCACGCCCATGAGTTTTGCCACCCGTGCCTCAAGCTGGCATAGGGGCCCAAGCACAGTGTGCCGGATCTCCCTACGTACCACAGTCCGGACACTACGGAGGGTGAGTGGATGTTCTCCTCCGGCCACACTTGCAGAGGGGGGACGAGCCCCATCCCCTGCAGCGCTTCCACCTGCAGGTGGCACAGGGCCACCGGAGGAGGGTCCGGCCTGGGCACTATTGCCAGGTGCACTCGCCAGCTGAGGTGGGAGAGGTGGGTCCGCTGGAACCCGCCTTCCCTGTCCTATGTTTTGCATTATGTTATGACAGTTTGGGTTAGTAACGTACAATACCATTCACAATTAGTTGTAACAGCATGCATCAGTATTCCCATTAACCAAACACCTATAAATTCAAGCCATTGAACAGCAAGCATAACACATGCATAATTTGAACAGCAATACACAATCCAACAACATTCAGGGTTGATTGATGGCAACAGGCCATCAGGTTTGGATGTATGAACAGGGCACATGCATCAACGTACATGCAAATATGTATGAACCAACAGGACAAATGTCCAGGGGTGCTAATTGTGAATACACATACCCATTTCACGTGGAATGGATTATTTGTGGTTATAGGGTAGGGTGAAGAAATATTTCATTAACAACTTCAAATACCTATACATATGCTGTACATTTCTACTAGCTGCAGATATATACACACTACAGGTCTGACTACAGTTTCCTATGTGATAACTAATTCAGGTTGGTGATAGGAATGTTACTGCTACATCAATATACATTTCATATTTATTCATACACATTCATATCTGGCTCTGTTCAGCTACATCATCCTGCTACATTTGCTTTATATGGCTATAGACAACTGTGGATGTTTGGTATTTCATACAACCATTCTATCTGCATATTGCAAACTGAGAGCAACATATCCATATTTTGGGACACACATTCCAGCTTCAGTACTTTTTTCAACACATGTTGCTGTTTGGTTCTGCCTGTCACATTCATTTCATTCTATACTGACTGCAGTATACGTTATTCAGGAGTTATTACTACTGTACTGGTGGATTCATACCTCTTTCTCACACTCTATCACTTGTTTTATTTTTACAATCCAGGATGGTACTTAATTCTAGGCTTTATTGATGTTTTACTTTTAGTTATAACAATCCTTTCCAACAGTCTCACTTGTGTCATGTTTCAGAATTTAAACAGGGATATATTTAACACATGTGTTTTACTCAGCTTCTGTAGCTGTACTTTTCAGCCTGCTGCAGGTTATGTACTATTATATTACAGGTGGGACATCTTTATTTCAGACTTGTTTCATTTTTATTTTTGGATTACAGGCTGCATCACACTTTTGTAATCAAGCAATACTTGCAAACTCTCTTACACTGTTACTTGCACATTTTATTAATAAGTGACTACACTGCACTCTTTTGCAAGCTGTCATACTTATATATTTTTTTACAGTTACAGGGAGAAAATTACTGACCTGCCTGGTGGCGCAACTGCACCAGCCTATCGGCATAGGCTCGACAGTTCATGGAACGGACACCTGCAGCTGTAATATAAATGAAGTAATATTGGAATACACATCTCCATAATATCAGCTAGGTTAATTTCTTACATAAATAATTGCATGTAACTTACTCAGTAGTGGGGCATTGGGCATTTGCCGGGCCTCCTGGATCCAACTGTTCAGTTGGTCCTGCTTCCGTCTCTTCAGGTCCGCATGGTGGTGACAGACCTGTTCACCAGTCCTTGGTATTCCTGTGGCACTGGTGAGATCATGTGCCAACCAGTCCCACGCCTCAGCCCTATATGCTCCCCACAGGACCTGGCCCTGCATGAGTTGGGCCTCATGATCATGGACGAGGAGCCAAACCATATATTTGGACTCCTCATTGCCCCACCTCTGTACTCAGAAGCAACTACCCTCTCCTACACCTGCCATCCTGGCTGCAAGTCAGTTCCACAATCGGTTATGCTGTGTATTCCCACCTATGGGGCTTATATATGCCATTTTTCACGCACTTATCTGTGATTGGCCATTTTGGAATTGTATCAGCTTCACAAAACCTGCTTTGTCATGCTCCTCTTTCTATTCATTCCTATATATATGCTATTACTGCATTTCTAAGTGCAACTGTCATGGCTTAGTGGTTCTGTACTTTGACTATGGTGCATGGTATCCTGGGTTCGAGCCTGGCCATTGCTTTTTATATTTTATGACTGTCTACACAGGCTAGGAGGTGTGTCTGTGTAAAGGCAGTTTTGATACAGCTTGCTCAACGTTGCCCATCGGTTAGCTTGTTGGCACGGTGCGCAGCTCCGCACAAACGGGCCACGCTGGTTTACGCGTCGTTTGGCTGTCAGCACGCATATTACGCTCAGCTCAGCTATGGGCACACAGTTTCAGCATGTTAAAACACTGCTCAACCCCGGGCACTCATTTTTCACCTGTTAAACCGCTGCTCACCTACGGGCACTCATTCTAATCCTGTTAAAACACTGCTCACCTACGGGCACTCATTTTAAACCTGTTAAAACACTGCTCACCTACAGGCAGATATACTCAACTTGTTAGACTGTAGCTCAGCTATAGGCACATCTGACATTTTTTTTTATTATCTCACATTTCTTCAAAATACATGGCCCATTTCATTACATTTTACATAAAATATAATTTTATATATGTACATATATGTCAGGGAATTGCTTATTTCACTAAAAATAAAAATTGATGTTGTGGGGGCTCGAACCATGACTGCCTCCTCTTCAGCCAACGTCTCTACCGCTATGCTATTGCTTCTTGGCTTACTTTGCATATTTAGTTCTTATATGCTTTTCCACTGACTGCTAACTGTGGCTAAGCGCCGGGCATGCCCGCGCAAATGAGCGCACTCATGGGCAAACATCTTCACAACTTATAAAAAAATATATAAGATGTTTATTTATACATTTTATGTTCATAGTCTGTGGGGGCATGTGTTGTGTTGTGTTTATTCACATTTACATGGACTCTGTCGTGGGGGTTTACTTTTGGGACTTTTACTCTTCTGGGGGCGTGTCCGTTTGCAGGGCTCGCCCTACGGACATGCCCCCTACTGTCTTACATGGACCGTGTTAGCCTTAGGTGTGATTCAGCATGCCCTCATGCATATGCATGGCATGCGGACGTCACACCGTTTAACTGCAGCCTCTGTGCAAGCCTTGTAACTCTTACACGGAGGCTTCGTGAATCCTGCCCACAGTCTGAAAATCACATAATCAGCACAATGGTCCTTAGTCTAAGTAAGAGACGGGGACATCTGGTAACTGGTGCTGGTGCTGTGTAGTGTTAAATTCTGCATGGCAGTACTGTTAATTCCATCCTAGGCTCACATAATGACAGAAATGTTGCTAAGTCATCTGGTTCCCTGTGCAATTCCCCAGTTTGATGCCCCACTCAACTCAAAAGTTGAGGAGAAAAAAGAAAGTCTTTGCAAAGTTGAAGACTAAAAAAAATATACCAAGTTGCTTGTTGAAAATGTAGCAAGGAGGTAGCCACAATACTTCAACTCTTCAGGTGTGACCACAAATACTGTATCATCATTCATTTATCCCCTAGTCTAGTGCCCCCCTCATCTTTTAAGTTGAGGAACAAAAAAAATACCATCCTTGGACTTGAGTAGCAGGTAAAAAGCTCTTCTTTTCTTTAAACTACAGTAATCTGCTTGCTACAAGCAGCTGCTATAATTTATGCCACACACAGAGCACTAAAATGGGTAATTTATAACTTTAAATGCAATTCAAGCATTCATTTCTGAATGCTGGTAATGTGGTGAAAACAGATTGGCACCTGCTGATTATGCCCCTAACAATTTGTATCTGGGCCAGCTGCCTCCTTCATCCCATCCCTGCTATGCCTCTGCATATCAGCAACCCTTCACTGAACCTGATGCAAAGACATACAGTAGCTGCCCATGCATTCATATCCTGCACCATTCTCTGGTACTGATAATGCCAGTCTGTGGTACCTTTGCCCAGAAGGTGCACACAGTATGTGCATGGAGAGCCAGCAGTAATGTTTAACTCTCTTAAATAGTGAATTTTCCAGGCATTTCCTAACTCAGCTTACCATGCCAGTAGATGTATATTTGTGTGCAAAACATGTATCCATTGCATATATGTGGTATGCTGTGAAAATTTATGTACCTGTTTATCAGCTGCAGAGACCTCAGGATTATGTACCATAGCCCTAGCCTCTTTCACTTCATGCACATGTTTTTTTCAGCTGCAGTTACTGCTGTACATCCCCTAATTCCATACTGTAACCATGATTCAACACACAGCCCTAGAACCCAAACCCTCTGCGGAATGCCCTTCACGTGGTTTTCATTCTATGTGTTTGGCACCCACACAGCCACAGGCAAATAGTACAGTGCTCTGGGTTCCTGGTTACACATACATACGTACATCCTGGTGTTTGTCTCAGTGTGACTGACATCCACCAAGCAGTTTGTTCTTCTACCTGAGGTACTATACCAGTCATGACTCATTCCTTAGCACTGCAAAGCCAGAAGCCTACAGATTATTTTTGTTTGAAATTCCTCTGTTCCACAGTTGTACAGGAATGAATAGTGCTGTCCAAAATAGCACTGACACTTTATATTGTGTTGACAATGGCCAGTTAGTATGGCAGCTATGCTAACAAAGCTACCTAGATCCACTGTGTCTGAATTATTGCCATAGCACATTGTGCTACCGAAACATGATGTAAGTAGCCATGTATGTCTTGATAAGAATGAAGCATGTGACCAATATGCTTGTGCATAGGGAATATTGAATATGTACACCTGTAGCACCTTGGTGCAGAATTACATCCAGTCATAGTGTGAGATAGTGCTAGGGATACAGAGTGGTACATTATGCTGTCTGAAATGTCATCATCATAGGAAGGGAGGGACAAAGTGGGCAGACACCCGTATTGCAAACTGTTAGAGGATCCTGCCCTAACTAGTCTAGTCCAGATACAAATTTGCTGTATTCTGGACTGTTTGTAAGCTTCTGAGCCCCCAAGCCTTTCTGTGTTGGAGGGAAGCTTTCTAGCTTATCAGTGGGAGTGGTAAGCATTAGGTAGCCTATCTACCACAAGATCCAGGTACAGATTCTTAGTTTTTAGCACTTGAATTTGCTTATTTGTGCTCAACACTTGTTCAGAACTTGTTGTTAGCACTAAATAAAGCTACAAATTACTGCAGCACTCAACCTTCCTCTTTACCTAGAGGAAAACAGTTTTTGTACTTACTTTCCTCACTTGTTTAGAGAAAAACAGCTCTTATACTCACTTTCCTCACTTGTCTAGAGGAAAGTAGTTTTTTCAGGCATGTCCAAGGGTCCGCTCCCAGTGTTCTCTCCTGTCTATCTGATGAATCTGGGCATCTTGGGGCAATGTAGCAATTGCCTCATGTACACAGACAACCCTCTCCTCCTACCACCCAACACCACAACCTGTGAGAGATGCACTTATCTAGCCAAACTGGAGGTAAAGCTCTCTCCAACCAAGACTGAACTTGACAGTCAAAAGGAGAAGGTAAACACTT
Source organism: Protopterus annectens (assembly GCF_019279795.1). Lineage (NCBI taxonomy): Eukaryota > Metazoa > Chordata > Ceratodontiformes > Protopteridae > Protopterus > Protopterus annectens. The sequence continues at coordinate 1,377,195,187 of NC_056737.1, forward strand.
GCACACACCACACTCATCACATAGTCCAACTAAACCTACACCATCAAAATCCACACATAGAAATACAAAAACATTTGCAGAGGCTCTCAATAATAATCTACTCAAGCAACAGAGCTCTCCAAAGCAGAAACGCAAGCAACCTCCACCCCCCACCACAACCCAAATGGCACATAGCCCACAGACTCAGTGTGCCACTCAATCACAGCCCCTAGGGCAAAACAACGTACCCAACACACTAGTCATAGGTGACTCTATAGTCAAGCACACTGATGTCCCACTCACCAAGCTAAAGAAGGAGAAGGTTACTGCCAGCTGCCTGTTGGGTGCCAGGATCTGCCACTTAACCCACCACTCAGGTCACTCCACAACAAGTACAAATATGACTCTCATTTGTCCATGTTGGTGTGAATGACCCGAGACGTACCTCCCTGAACTACATGAAAAGAGACATGGAAGAGCTCTCCGATATTGTAGCCCAGGCAGGTATGACCCTAGCCCTGAGTAGCATCCTGCCATCACCCAGAATGATACCACAGTACAAGGACAAAATGATTGACTTCAACAATTGGCTAAGCTTCTGGTGTCATTCTAAGGGGATCCAGTATCTGTCTGCCTGGGACGACATGGTCGACAGACCACGATGCTTTGCCAGAGATGGCCTGCACCTGTCACCCCTGGGATTCTGGATACTGGCTAATGCTCTTGCTGCCCCTATAGTGCCTTTTTTTAGGCAAGGTTCAAATGACAAATTCACCACCATAACAGGAACAGGCAAGCAAAAACTGAGGGTAATGCTACTCAATGCTAGAAGTCTAAACCTCAAAATGCACTCCCTCGAGGCACTCCTTAAAATGGAAAACATCGATATCTGTGCAGTGACTGAGACTTTGTTCAAGGCTCCAGAGAGCACCCTTGCATTACCAGGCTATAACCGGAACACCAAAGGCAGAGATGTGTCCATATTCATTAAGGATATCCACACCTCCAGGCTAGTTGCTCAGCATAATGCATCCAAGGTTATCCAAGTGCAACTAACTCTTGGCAAAACTGCAATCCAAATTGTAGCTTGCTACAGATTCCCACTCCTCTTTTCTTGATATACTGGAAAATATTAGGGTTCAACCAAACACCCTAATAATGTGCGATTTCAACTACTCCAACATTAACTAGGAAAACTATTCATGTACCAACTCCTTTGCTCAATGCTTTCTGGAATTCATAAATTCCAATTCCCTGGATCAACTTATCCACACCCCCACCAGGGGCAACAATATCCTAGACCTAGTCATTACCAACATGAGTGACCAGTATTCCACACATGAAGTCAACTCCTCGTTGGTCAGATCTGACCATAAGCTAATCACCCTAGATATCCACATCCCACCCAAGCCTCCATTAAGGAAATCATGGTAAAAAATGTCTCCAAAGCCAGCTTCAAGCTTCTTAAGACAGAAGTGGCGACCTTCATGACACCCATGAAGATGGACAATACAGTTATGACTGCTGAATCCCACACAAATGCACTCTATAAGCACTTACACGAGTGCATGGAGCATGCTATCCCAAACAGAACCTATCCTCCAAAAAAAGGAAGCCAATCTGGTGGTCCCCTGCTATAAACAAACTCTACAACAGAAGGAAGAAACTGTTGCAAAAGAGAGTAAAATCCCATGAGTGGAGGAGTTCCCTGGTCAGCCTCAGTAAAAAGCTCAGATCCCTTATAAGATCCTCCAAACTAGCTATGAAAACAAAATCACCACTGATTCTAGGGACAACCACAAAGCATTCTATAGCTATGTCAAGAATCTCAATGGCAACACCCAGATCTGCTCTAAGTTACAGCACAACGGCATGAAAATTACAGAACCAACTGATATTGCCAACGTCCTGTCTGATAGGTACAGCGCTAGCTTTACCCCCCCTCTCACCCCCTAAAGGGCCCATATCTATACAGGAAGAATGCAGAGTCCCTGTAATCACAACTACGCAGGTAAAAGCTGCACTCTCTAAAGCCAAAAACACAGCATCCATGGGACCAGACAACATCCCAGGCTGCGTTTTACACTAACTTCAGAACGAACTGGCTCCCCACCTAAGCACCATGTTCAATCATAGTCTCACATCAGGCTTTGTGCTCACTGAATGGCGCACAGCAACAGTTATCCCACTCCACAAAGGAGGAGCCACCACTGATCCTGGGAACTATCGCCCTATTAGCCAGGTCTGTAAGGCTATGGAACATATCATCATGGAGCTCTTAAACAAAGACATTGGTAACCTCCAAACTCTGTACCTCACCCAGTTCAGGTTTGTGAAAGGCATATTATGCCTTCTGAACCTGATCAACTTCTTTGAGGCAGTCACCAAAGCTGTAGACGAGGGTAAGGTGGTTCACACAGCCTATCTTGACCTCGCTAAGCCTTTCGATACCATCCTCCATTCTGGAATTATAGCTAAACTCACTAAACTAGGTATAAATCCCTACATCACAAGATGGGTTGCCAACTGTCTCACTGACAGAACCCACACTGTAAAAGTTGCATACTCCAAATTTGACTTCACATAAGTAACAAGTGGAGTACCTCAGGGTTCAGTCCTGGGACCTCTCCTGTTTGGTATCTACTTCTCTGAAGTACAGGCTAACACAGACGGTCTTTGGCTAATGAAGTTCGCAGATGACTGCAAACTAGGAGTCATAGTTGTGTCCCCAAATGATATGGACATCCTACAGAAGGGCCTCACTGAGACAGATGCCTGGTGTCAGAGCCATGGCCTGAAGCTCAATGCCAAAAAGTGAATTGTCAGCCCCTTTGGTAAAAACTCTGTACCCATGAACAGTTACATAGGCGGCAGTCTACTTAATGCTGAATGTGTGATAAGAGACCTGGGGACCCAGGTGGACAGTAGTCTCTCCTTTGATAATCACATCGCCACAGTAGTTTGGAAATCCTTCTACATGGCACACCTCATCACAAAAGGGTTCTCATCTAGGAAAAAAGAGGTCATTGTTCCCCTCTACTCGACACTCATTAGACCCATTATAGAGTACAACGTCCCTTTTGGAATGTACTTCACAAGACATCTGCAGCAGCTGGAAAGACCACAGAAGTACCTCACAAAGAGGATTACTGGCCTCAAATAGATGCCCTACACTGACCATCTCAAAAAAATCCAGCTTTACTCCGTGGCATATCTCCTACTCCAAGGTTATCTCTGCCTAACATATAAAACTATGTCAAACCCAGAGCTGTTGTACATGCTATACCTAAAGAAATCCCAGTCCCTCCAAGCTACACGCTCTATGAACCTAAACCTTGTCACCACAATAAACAGGACATGCTGGAGGGATAGATTCCTGTCCCAGAGACTTCCCATACTCTGGAACAAGCTACCCATCTATGTCAAGCAAAGTTCCTCATTAGCACTTTTCAAGAAAAATCTTGATAAGTGGATGGGAAATAGGAAATACACCTTGGGGATCACTTCGGTGGCTCTGCTCGACAGGGGCACAGGAAAATAACTTTCTTTGGTGACGTAAGCCAGGGAACCTCGTTGGCTAGGCTTACTTAGGCCCTTGGGCCGATAGCCTAGTACCTACCTATGAACCTATACTGTAAGCAGTATCTGTAAGCCTTTAAACACAACTGCTTAAATGACTGTCAGTCAGTACTTTCTGTATCTTACAAAAGGGGGGAAATTGCCTCGAATAAAATGAACTTTCCCTCTCTTTAAGGTATCCTGGTGTGCTTCCCCTCCTTGCTGTTCTCCCTTTTCCTATTTTTCTATATATTCCATTTTCTTCCCATTTATATGGTGAACAGAGATGGCATTTTGGTATTCACAGCCACAGTGTTGTATCTGGGGGTTGTTGTGCTGCATTACTAGTGCCAAATAAGCACAAGATGCAGCTATGTGGTGCCACATTGTATGTATGATAAATCCTACATCAGGTTTAGATTTGTATGATTTTGTAAGTTTAAGCTTTTGGGTAGAATGTTTAGATGCAACCGTTTTACTTTCCTTCATTCATGCAACATGATTTGTGTTTGAAGCTTTGGCTAACCACATGTATCTTAGACACCTCTTGATTTTATTTAGTTGCATTTACATATATTATGTGAAAGTCTGATCAAGTTTCGGACTTTGCAATGCAGAATCATAAAATAGATGACGAATGGAAAAAAATATTCAGGATGCAGGGTGATATGCCCAACCAACATACATGCAAATTGCAAATATAATGCCACAAAGACAAGAATAGAACATGGAGTTGTACAAACCATGGTAAATTACAACAGCTGACATAAATAACAGGTTAAATATATTATGAGAAGTACAGTGCACTGTAAACTTATCTAATGAGCAGCTTTGAAAATCAAATGCATGAGATCATAATTACACCAGCTTTTCTGAAACAAACTATGGATAGTTACAAATGGGAGGCTTAGTAATGTAGATATTATCTATACTAGAAAACTGGTCACTAGAAACATAAAACTACCTGTAAACCATCCCCATTTCTTTCTGTCTTTTTAAAAATACAAGTTAACAGAGTGATGAGCAAAGGTTCTTGTTTAAAAATATGTAAAACATTTAAGCTACATAATAAAGGTCAATGTTTCATAGCACTGGAAAAATGGTGTGGAAAATGGCAGCCTTTCCAAAAACATAAATTGTAATCCCCACAGCAGCGATATCAGATGAAAGGGCTAACAAGTTTTAATGTGGAACTATATCACTGTTGCCTTCTGAGCTGCTTTAAATATTACTTCATACAAACACGTATAACTCATGATGCTACTTGCAGAGTGGTTGGAGGTAATTAAATTGTAAATGCTCTATGTTAAATGTAAGTATAACAGTGCTGTTAGCTGAAGTACTGCGCAAGGATTTTTACTAATGGTGTAATAGTCACAGTCATTCAGTGCTTCAACCTGTACTGTTGAACCTCCAAACATAAGCACATCATGAACATTTTCCTACTTTTAAGTCTTATAGTTCATTCAAAGATTGCAACTCATGCTGTAAAGTGCTAGAGCATATAATTAATCTAAAGTATCCCTATGTATTGTTGACTGAAAGTGCCAAACTGCCATCTTAGCTACCTAATGTTAATTACTGTTATAGTCATACTGGTGGGAATTCTGCTCAACAACAACCCCTTCCTTCAGCTGCCCACCTCACTACCATCACTCACCAGTGTAGCAGGTTGCATAGCATCAGACTTTATAAGAGCACAAAACATGTGTGCTACAGCTGGAACTCTATGATCAAATATTTTTCTACAGCTCAATTGCAAAAATATCTTCACAGTCTATACAGTGCACCTGCATAAATAACTAAACAAATAAACTGAATTTCAGTTCATCTTCCTGAATCAAAACCAGCAAATAACTATGTCACGAAAGGGGATACTGCCAGCCCAGCTATCTGGACTTTTGTAAATAATTATATGTCATTTGTGAATATCAACATGATTCATATGCTTTAGTTACAAATGTATTACTGTATGTCATATAAGATGGTTTGTACAGACGTGTGCTGAAGAGGTATTTTGCAAACTGCTGTTTAAAAATGGATCCACAGCATGCCCTGCTGGAAGGGAACAGAAATGTACATACACAATTGTAACTGGATGTATATATTTTAACAGTGGAAACTGGAATTCAAGAGGTTAACTTCAGAAAAAAAAGCTGAAATCAAATTACTTTATGACAGCAAGGAGACACAATGTCTAAAACTAGGAAACTTTCTGCATTGTCTTGCAAGTGTTTTATTGTTTTATGACTTCCAGCAAGTACCAAGATCTATGTATTTTCACAGGTAGATGCTAAATACTACCAGCTGCATCAACAGTTGTTTTTCACCTGGGATAGCATCAGATGACAAGAAATGATGTCATTCTGCAAGCCATCTCAGCAGTAATATTTGAGATATTAATTTGGGAAGTCTCTTAGTGAGAGACAGTATTCTGTATTTGTCTTTGACCTGACAACATCAAGATCCACTCACCACATCTGCCTTGCTTGCTCTGAAGTAAGTATTCTATGGTACAGTATAATTCTTTTAGATATAGTCAGAAATATAGCAAAGCTTAGCTTAGATATTTTTCTTTATTTATTTGAGACTGTCCTGCAATGCTGTTTTAAATATTGCCAGTGATTTTGAACTCTGATAACACTGTACATATATATTTAGTATTGTCTTTTTCTTTTATTATTTATTATTAAATATATTTAAACATTTAATTGTGGCTGATCTTTGTGAGATGTATTTAAGTTCTGAGAATACTTGCATATTTATTTGGTGACACTGTATGGGCCACCCCTAATAGCCTTGCTCTTGGTCAAACTACCATTTGTATTGATAATAACATTACATAGTAAGATTGGACACCCTTTGTTAAAGGCCTTAAAGTAGCTGTTAAAGAGTTGCCTGGTGGCAGTAATAAGTACCTTATAGTCTGGGCAGAAGGGGGCACAGCTACTAAACCTGTGCCAGCCTTTCCCAGGTGTGTGTGTGTGTGTGTGTGTGTGTGTGTGTGTGTGTGTGTATAAATCAAACTTCAAAGTGCATGTGTGTCAGCTACTTGGGCAGGGACATGAAGCACTGGCTGGACAGAGAGGGTGCTGGAGGTCTTGGCTTGGCCACTCAGCTGAGATCTCAACCCTATAGCTGTGCCAGTGGGGAGTCTTATTGGAGATGTGGAGAATGAGGGAGAAACCAGCCCCAGGCTGACTGTGATCTCTGTGCTCTTTAGGGAAATTGTATTTGATGCAGAGAGCTGCATCTGGAAATACTGTGTGTGTACCTGTCATCCTCCCAATGTATGCCCCCCACTGTTGCCAGTGGTGAGGATTGATGCTCCTTGATTACTGGGCCAGTGGTGGTGTTGCTCATCCAGTCAGGATGAAATAGACGAGTCTTTGTGGATTCTGTTCAAGCAGCTTTATTATGTACAAACACATCAGGACTGAGTTTTAATAGCTTTAACTTAGATAAACTTATAAACAAACTAGCTATTACACTCATACATGCTCACTCTCTGGATGCACTCTCAAAAATGGCACTGAAGCTAGCACTTGCTTGCTATTTATATGCATGTGCCGTCCTTGAAATGCTTCTTAAAGATACAGCACACACACTTTGTTCTACAGGTGAGGCGTCACAAATTGTAAAAATAAAAGTTGGCTGTTGGCACAGAGGATTAAGGCTGTGAGCTGTAGTATAGGGTTTGATTCCCTCAGCCCTCATTTGCCTACTCTGTGGCTCTGAACAAGTCACTTAACCGGTCAGTGCCTGGGGCCATCAGGGGATTTGGGATAGGCTCCTAAATGGTCCCCTGGACTGTAAGCCTAGTAACAACCTACGAATCTATAAAAGGTGCTGATAGAGATAACAGATGACTTCAAGTGAAAAAAAAAGTTAGTGGCAGAATTTAACTGGAAAATTTATTTATTGTATTTGCTGACTGGGCCATACAAAATCTGTTTTTTGAAGATGCCTGGGAGGAAAAGCTCCATAACAAACATAAAACAAGTACATCATAGTTGAGCTAGCATGATAATGAGGCAAATAATATGTCAGGTGAAATGTTTCATAGTTACATACACATACATAGAAAAATAAATTCATCTTATATAATAAACATATCTTATAATGAATTAAAATATTATAATGCAAATTAGCCACTAAATGTCAAAACAGTTCTCAGATTTTGTGGCTTCCAAAGTAGCAGTAATATCATTATGTTGCAAAGTAGTAGCGCTTTGACTGTTAGGAAGGTAGATGGGGGTGGAGGGATTTGTGGAGGGAGTGAATTTAAAGTTAAAGATGGTACGATATAACTAATGTAGGCTAGTTATGAGTGACAGTAATAGGGAGACAGGAATATGTAAGCAGAAAGTATAGCTAGGATAGCAGTTAATCATCCATTTGGGACAGAGCATCAACAAAACATAGCATTTGGGAGATAAGCATGGAGGATTTTCTTAAAGCTAACTTTATTGTCTATTTCCCGTAAGTGGGCTGGGTATGGTATTACATATATTGGAAATATTCTAGGAATAAAGAGCATCTCCTGATAAGTTCTGGAATTTAGTTTGTTGAGTCAGGAATTTATTGTTAGAACAGAGAGGTCTGTTAGGGTTATACCACTGAAGAAGGTCATGCAGGAAAGGGCATTCATCTGGGTGGTGAAGTATGGAATGTGCAATTTCAGCTTAAGGAATTTATTGTAGCATTGTTCAAGCTTTCTTAGGAGGCTATTGTGTAGGTTAGTCATGATAGGAGCAGCATATAGGATTGTTGGTAGGACATAAGCAGGTGCAGTAAGTAGATTTACAACCTAGGCCAGTGAGAAATGGTTTGGCTCTGGATAGACCTCCAAGCCTTTGTTGAATTTTCTTTATGACATTATGTATATGAATATTAAACTAGATCATATTAGTTGTTATAGCGGGTGACATACTGTTGGAAACCTGCTAAAATTTATTTTACGTGTTCATGATGTTTACTTGTTCTACGCTGCTGCTGCTCATGGGAAATAACTCCATCTGTACCACGTTTTATTAAATCTGATAGACAATGGTGTCATATTCTGGCAACAGTACATTAAAGTTTTGGAATATATATGCATTATTTTGTGTAGTTGTTTTTATCTAATTTGAGAAAAACTGAATTGTTGTGCTTTATAAACCACATAATTTGTGCCATAAGGGCAAAGACATATGACTTGCATCTGAAAAAGACAATGTTCATAAAATTACATGGAAACATTTTGAATATATTACAACAGAGGCTTTATCATGTTAAACATTTTATGAACGAATGCTAAAAAGAGGTATAAGCAAACAATGAAAAATATCACAACACGTTAACTTTTTTGCTTTTGTATATGTTTAACCACAGTATAAGAAAAACCTGCTTTTGAATTATTCATTCTTTTTTTTTTTCCGCCAGACTTTTCTCCATCTACTGACCAGCCTTTTCCTGAATGTGTTGTGAGTGCCTTATGACACACATCAAGCTATTGGTTTAGAGCACATTTTAACCACATGGGGACCTGATGATGGATCATTGTCTTACCAGTCAAACATAAAGTGACAGATTTTTTCTTTCAGATGGCAGTATGGACATGGTCATGCAGTGGCTCCAATAACATCAGTATATTCCATGAATTAAACCACACAATGTCATATGAGGACCACTGACACCCCAACATGCCATCTGAACTGGAGTCTATGTCACTGCCCTCTCTTAGGAAAGAGAATTGTCACTTGCATTTTAATCCACATCTTTCTCAAGAGACTATCTGATTAACAAGAGTGAGGTACATTTAAGCCTTAAATGAACATCACTGTTCAAAAAGGTTTACCATAAAAACACCATTTATTGCTAGTGAGCTTCAGTACCACAAAGGCTGCACTAAAAATGTGGAGGAAATGCATAACAAATTACAAGATATGACAATAATTTAAAAATCTGCTAAATTTGTACTTGGTTTCTTAATTTTTTAAAGTACAACTGCAGGCAAACCCATACCACTGGTTCAGAAAAGGAAATGAATTCCCTCAAATCTGAAATCCAGTATTTGTCCAGAGTTTCACTCCTGACTGCTTGTGGTGAAATAAACAAGTAATTCAAAATTTATATTTTTAACTTAAATTCTTACGACATATTCAACAATTTGCACTTTTCCTTTAGAGCATCATGCAATAATAAGGAAATAGGTCTGACTCCAAAGAGTTTGAGAGAGAATGTTTTAAAGTACAAAGGTCTGAATGCCAGAATTCTGCAACTACTGAGTTGTTAGATTAACAGCTTAATGTATATTGCAACGATTATACATCCTAGCGCTAAAAGGCATGCTGTGAAGTAGTGTGTATTGGAAATGATGGCAGTTGTGTAACTGAAGCTTGTGGTATAACGATAAATATATCTCCAGATTTGTACAGATTAGAGTTTTTTTAAATTCCATTAGTGCATGGAATGAGTCACTTTTGTTTTATAGCTCTATGTTTTTAAAAGACAATTGTTTAAGTTGTCTATGTCTCAAAATTCTGAGACACAAAATTGCGACAGGAATGATTTGTCATTGAGTAGTTATTCTTATCCTCAAGGTGTACTGACTCAGGATTAAGAATAAAATGTTACAGAAGTGTCTCACAGACAATTGTCAGTGAAAAATTATTTCTGACATATCTTAATGTTTCATTCTTGAGATGTGTGTGTAGCAGAATGTTTCAAGTCAGAACCTTATATCCATTTAGGGATTTTTTAACAGAGTTAATGATTTGATTTATGGAGTTTTCCATTTAGTGTTTTTCTATACGTTTATCTCTAGAACAAGTGTGCTTCAGATTAGTGGCAAATATTTTGTGTCAAATATTTGCCGTTTATCTCTAGAACAAGTGTGCTTCAGATTAGTGGCAAATATTTTGTGTCAAATATTTGCACCTCATACATTGGTATCTTTTCCTTTTCAGAACTGTTAATGGAATCTGATTTAAAAGCAAGAGCTGTCCTTGGATCCATATAGAGCTAAGGCTTGCTGATACTGAAAATAGAGTTTACTCAATTCTTACTTGATACGGACAGTAATTGTGAAAAATACTGCATCAAGTTTTTATTAGGTAAATGAGTGTGGCATAATGCCTGCTGAATAAAAATTGGGGGATAGCAAACTACCTGGTAAAAGAATACACCCTAGGTACAGCCTTATTTCTGAGGTGTAGAAAGTTGGATTTTCATTGTTTAACAGAATGATTCTGACAGATGAGCTTCTTGGGTCCAGCATTGTTCTGAAAGACACAGGACATAATGGTAAAGAGGGAGATAATGTAACAAGCATCATGAACATAAACTACAGCAAGACACAGCTTTACTTATCTAATATCTCAGCATTTGTAATTAGATAACAGTGTTCAGGGTTTGTAAGGCAGTAATGATGGCACACCTTTGACTTTGCATAGTGAAGAGGCGGTGAGCAGTGATGAGCATAAGGCTAGCCCCAGGCATGAATATGACAGCCATTTCTCCTGCATCCATCAGCTAACCCAAACTGACAAATGTGAACAGAGTCTGTAAATAAAACCTCTAAAATTAGTTTGGATGTGACTCATCTACAACAAAGATGGAAAAAATCTCTCTCTACCTCCTCATACATGGATATATCTCTCATTGTACACCCAACTAGAAATAATCAGATTAAAACTTGCTCTAACCCCCATGAAACCTTTCCTACCCATCCAATTAGACAAAAAGAAGGTCACAGTGTTTGGTGGTCTAATGGCCAACTGTGTGTTCATAATTTATCATAATCAACAACCCCCTTTTTCCAATTTTCTACATGGGGTCAGGGTGTTGTGTTAACTGATGACATCTCTCTCAATTTAATGCACACTCCTGCCTTCTTCAACACTGATGTCTGTCACAGATCTTCTCTCACACAATCCATCCACTTCTTTGCTGGATGCCCTCGTTTCCTCTACCTTCTTCCTGTCTGTCCCAAATCTTCTTTGCCAGATTATCTTCTACTCTTCTGCACGTGTGCCTGAACCACCGTAATCTGTTCTTGTTGATCTTTTCTGCAATTGGAGCTTTGGCTTCTGTCCTTATGTTCTCATTTCTTTATCTGTCCCACTGTGTGCATCCTACCACCTGTCTCAGGCACTTCATTTCCAGCACTTCTAGCTTTCTCATGTGCTCTGACTTTACTGCCCAGCTTTCTGTACCATACAGTAGTACTGTTCACACCACTGTTTTGTACACCTTGCTTTTCAGCTTATTTTTCATTCTTCTGTCATACACTACTCCTGACACTCTATGCCAGTTGGCTGCAGCCCCTCTGATTCTAGCTCTGACCTATTCATTCAGACTTCCCTTCTCCTCAACTACCCTTCCCAGATACTTGAAGCTGTTAACTTATTCCACTATCTTTCCTTCTATCTCAATTCTCTGCTTCTTCTGATTTTCCCAATTTGCTGCCATTACCACTGTCTTAGCTGTACTTAGTTTCATTTCATATGCTTTCAGTTTTGCATTCCATTCCCCTATCCTTTGCTGAAGTTCTTGCTCAGAGTCTGCCTGTACTGCCACATCATCTGCATACAGCAACTTTGTAGATATGTCCCATCCAACCTGTTTGCTAATATAATCCATCACCACTATGAACAGCAGTGGGATCAGAGCTACCCTGATGCACACAACCTCCCACTGCGAATCCCTCTGTGAGATGGAACACTGTTCATACTTGAGTCATTGGATCTTTGTACATAACCTGCACTAAATCTACCAATGCTTCTGGGACTTCAGACCACCACAGGACTGCCCAAATTAGCTTTATTGGGACCTTCTCAGATGCTTTCTCCAAGTCTAGGAATTTCCAATTGGACTCTTTCCTCATCTCTAGAGTCTTCTCATTGCAAACATTGGGTCAGTTGTGCTGCATCCTGATCTGAATTTAAAATTCTCATCTCCCATCTTAATTTGTACTACTCTGCATATCCATTTATCAGTCACCCACTCCAGAACTTTCATGAGATGTGACAAGAGTCTGTTACCTCTATACTGCCCACAATTGTGGATGTGCCCTTTGTTTTTGTACACTGGGACACGTATGCTTATTCTCTAGTCATCTGGGATACACCTTTCTGTCCACACTGCTATGGTACCCTCAGGAGCCATTTCTTCCCTAGCTCACCCTGAATACCCTCAGAAGACATTTCTCCCATAGATCACCCTTTCTCCCTTACTCACTTACATAATTTTAAGTTCAACCATAATCTGAACTCCATAGCCCATCATGGACTTGCAAGCCATATCCCACTATGCCAACTCATCAGTAAAGTGAAAACCATATCTCTGTCAGTTGTCCTGCTGACAGTACCTATTTGAACTGTCAGTGAATGGACTGCAAGACAACATCTCAAACTACCACCCCAGGTTATGCGCACCCAAGTACCAGTAAATTAAGAAGGAAGGCTGAAACAAGCTGATGGAGTGCAGCAGTGTAGTCTTAACACATTTGCAAAGTGAAAGGTTGCGTAGAGGTGAGCATAAGTTACATCAAGGACATTCACTTCTTGTCCTCTCACTGGTCTTCGGGTTACTCACCTAACTGAGTATTCATAACATAGATAACCTACAACTGTAGCATAAAGAGTAACTGAATTTGTTCATGGAGTCTCACCTTATCAAAACTCCACAAGTTCCACCTTACCACGTAAGATAATGGAAATGTGCACACTGCTTCACGCCATTTCATGTTTCAGTTAAATGGTAAACTTAGAGGACAGAGTGGATACTTTAGATGACTACTAAACCACACAGGATTCTCTTGCTATCACACAACTTCATGTAGCAGTTAGACTGTTGTGTTGCTCTATGCAATCATAAGAAAAAGTTAGTTGAACTCAGTTATTTAAACAATATCTCCCTGGTACCAATCTAATTTAAAATGTAGAATTATATTTGTGAATTATTCTATG
>NC_056737.1:1377218676-1377233676 GCF_019279795.1 Protopterus annectens
TCTTTTCTAGAGCCAGAACTGCTGTTGCCAAGTCTGTTCTTCAGTGTATTCTGGACTCCAGCTCAGTGCCTCCACCCTCTTCCTTGTTAGTATGAATGCTTTGAGAATCTTCACAAAGGAAGCAATATGAGAACAGTGATCAAATGAAGACTATAGTACAGTTATATAAGACCTTTTCATAACAGTAGATGTCTGATCAGATCACTGTTCAGTATATGCACGTTCTTTGGTTTTCTTTCCTTGCTTCTTGGCTGAGGTTGACTTACACTTTCCCCTCTCTTCCCTGCTGACTTAAGATTAGCTTGTCCTCTTTCTTTATCTTCAGTCTTCTCTGTCTGGGGCAGGAAAGCTCTGAAAAACTGCATGCCCATACGTCCATTATGTACTAGCATGTATTCTCCTGCACAGGTCTTGAGTAAGACGTGTAGCAGGAGAGAAAGGCACCCAGTCTATGGTATACTGGCTGGACATTTAGTATCCTTGGCAGGATACTTCTCAGCAGTGAACAATACTGCAACAGTGATCGATCTGGACATCTACTGTTATGATATGTTCTTAAACAACTGTACTTTTTTTTTTTTTTTTAGTAAAGGTGGATGGAAACATTTTTGCTTTTTGTTAGAATGTCTGGAAGTGATCTCATTCCAAAGGTCAGTGATACAAATGTTGAGCAGTCTCACTGTCAAAATATAGTGTTAGTATCAAAACCAATAAAAAAAGTCTCCAAAAGTAATAATTTTGGAGGAAGTCAAGCCACCACCCATTTTTGTACTCCCCCATGCCTTCCTTCATGTCAGCAACACAAATATTCTCAGTATGAAGTCACTTCCTGAGGGTGTCTTACACTGGAATATTGACAAAATTGCACACTTCCAAAGCTCAACTTTCACATTTTGACAATGTGATCATTTGATGTTTGTGTCTTCAATTTTTGCAACAAGAACAGTAAACAGTAAGAAAGATTTCTACTAGAAAAGATCATAATCTGATAATACTCAGAAACCATGGCTCCCAAAATTGAGGTGGACCATTTCTCAAAATGTGGAAGAAAAACTACTTCAAATGTTTAAAACAGCTTAGAACAGTAGATGCATATGTTTTTGTGATGTTGGTAATTACTTTAAATTGATGGCTACATCATTTTTAGTTATTACTTTGAAATTTTGCCTTAAAATACTACATAAGCCTGTTACTATGAAGAATTAATTTTGCTTTATGAAGTACTGAAATGTTGGTTGTAATTTGTGAAAGTTTACTGGCACATCATGAACAAGTGGAACATACTTCTTACAGAGTACATTGGATTTTCTGTTGTATTTTTATATACACATTTTTGTGCCTAGTTTCCTTAGCTTATTTTCTTTGAAATGCACGTGCCTCACACACACACACACACACACACACACACACACACACACACACACACACACACACACACACATGTGCACTATTATACTCACACATGTGCCCTACAGAATATTCATAATAAGAGATCATGTAGCTGAAAAACATGACTGAGTTCTATTGCTATCTTTTTGTACAAACAGGCAAGCAGAAACTGTGTTTTCTTCCATTAAGTAGTTCTAATTACCACCAAAGAATAAAGAATACAATAATAAAGTTGATGTACACTTTTTGTCAAATTAGAAGCTTCAATAAAGTTTGAAACTTAAAGTAATGAGCTGTGAATGAAAGTGAAGCATCCATCGCGTGTACCAGTTTAATCTCACAGCCTTCCTTTGTACACTTGATGAATATTAACAAATCAATCAACCTCTGCGGTGTCTCAAATGTGTTCCTAGAAGGAATCATTTGAACCTAATTGCCTTTCATCTATTTCTACAGAATAAGAAGTGAACATGTTAACTTTAATTTTCTAACTGAACAATAGCAGTTGGAACATTCACTACCACAAGCTCAATGTATTTTGCAATAGATGTTCCCTAGTTTCATGCAATACTGTGGTTACAGTTTCATGAAGATCATCTGCTAGATGTAGATGTAATCATGACAAGAGAATGTTGAAATTGTACTTTACAGTTCTGAAAAGCAATTACAAACAAATACTGCATGTCAGAACATTTCTTTGACCATCAGAAGAAAGGGGTAAACAGGAAAGGCTAGAAAGAAATGTAGATGGAGACCCACAGAAGCTTCGTGTAGAGAATGTAATGAATAAATTAAGACAGAGATCAAGAAACAAATAAACTGGACTGCAAAACCAGGAAAGGAAAGAAAATGAAATACAAAAGAAGAAAATATACACACACACACACACACACACACACACACACACACACACACACACACACACACACACACACACACACACACACACTGACATAAGCAAGCAATAATGCCTGACAGAGTGTGTGCTAATGTGTAATTAATGCCTGCCGGGGGGTGTTGTGAGGCCCGACGCCGCAGGCAGAGGGCCTCTACACTCCTGGAAGGGCATTAATTACACATTAACATACACCCTGGAAGGCGTTATTGTGCTTAGACAATGGGCTCTCTGTAAACTTGTTGTGTTTTACTTACTTATGTATTTTTTAAGTACTATTTTTTTTAAATATATTTTTGATGCAAAATAGTTCCTCCACCTAATGTTTCATACTTGCTGTAATCTAAGTTAATGGTTTTGGAGGAATAATAACAGTGTTTAAAAAATAATAAGCAAGTGAAACAACAATTTTATATACAGCCCATTTTCTCTCCCATACACAAGTACACAGTCTCTTCTGCTTTCACACACATACATACACACACACACAGTCTCCTCTTCTTTCATACATGCTTGATTCATACAAGATTGGTCTCACTGTCTCTCAATCTGTCTGTCACACACAGTCTCCACTGCTTACATACATGCATTCACTCACACATCACTCTCACTTTCTCTCTCATTCTCTCCATCTCTCAATCTCTCTCTCTCTGTCACACACAGTCTCCACTGCTTACATACATGCATTCAGTCACACATCACTCTCACTTTCTCTCTCATTCTCTCCATCTCTCAATCACTCTCTCTCACACACACAGTCTCCTCTGCTTACATACATGCATTCAGTTACACATCACTCTCTCTCTCATTCTCTCCATCTCTCAATCACTCTCTCTCACACACACAGTCTCCTCTGCTTACATACATGCATTCAGTTACACATCACTCTCGCTTTCTCTCTCATTCTCTCCATCTCTCAATCTCTGAAATGCCTAACAATATTTGCAGACAACAACCCTCTGTGATTTGCCAGAAATCCACATTTTATGAGGAACAGATACAAAAATATAAGGCAAAAATCTGGACAGTTGAGAGGTATGCTCTGGATCTCTCTCTCTCTCACATTCACACACACACACACACACACACACACACACACACAAACATACACCGACATAGTCATTCTGCTTTTATACACACATTCACTCACACAAGTGAGTGGGACTGGTGAGCATTGTACTGCCTATCTAACGCTAGAGGAGTGGTTTCCAGCTCTTAAATTGTAATTTTATTAGCCTTTTTGGGCTGATTTCTATCCCTTTCAGCTTTCTGGCTTAAAAACGCATGTGTCTGCACATTTTTCACATTGTGCAGCACTACGAGGCTACAGTTAAACTATTCCAGGTGCCAGAAAGTCTGCTCTTCAAATTTTTCCTTAAAACTAGCTGGTTTCTCAGTAGTAGCACTAAAATCTGAACCCCTGTGACTAGCACTTGCTCTAGAACCTGCTGGAAAGCACTAGGAAGCCTGAAACGATACAAGCACTTAGCTCTCCTTGTCAATAAGGAGAAATTAGTCATAGGCACTAAACAGCCTATAATTGCAAAGTACCTTGCAAAGGTAAGGGAAAACAGCTCTTAAACTTTACAAAAAAGCACCTAAACAGGCATGTCCAAGGGTCAGCTTCCAGTGATTTCTCCTGTCCACCTGGTGAATCTGGGCATACTGGGGCGATGCGGCAACTGCCTCATGTACACAGACAATCCCCTCCTCCTACCACCCAACATTACAAACTGCGAGAGATGCACCTACATAACCAAACTGGAAGCAAAGCTCTCTCCAGTCAGGATTGTGCTAGACAGTCAAGAGGAGAAGGCTAACACCTGCATTACACCTCTAACAACTCATAGCCCTTCAAAACCCACACCATCAACACCCACACATAGCAACACTAAACCCACATATGTGGAGGCCCTTAACATTAACCTGCCCAAGCAACAAGGACCTCCGAAGCTGAAACACAAACAAACAGCAGTCACAACCAAAGTGAGACATAGCTCACAACACCAGTGTGCCACCCAACAACAGCCCCTAAGGCAAGACAATGTACCCAATACTTTAGTCATAGGTGACTCTATAGTCAGGCACACTGATGTCCCACTCACCAGGCTGAACAAGGAGAAAATTACAGTCAGCTGCCTGTCGGGTGCCAGGACGCGCCACATAACGCATGCACTTAAGTCACTCCACAACAAGTACAAGTACGACTCTGTCATTGTCTATGCTGGAGTGAATGACTTGAGACGTACCTCCCTGGACTACATGAAAAGAGACATGGAAGAGCTCTTGGACCATGTGACCCAGGCAGGTATGACCCTAGCCCTGAGTAGCATCCTGCCTTCGCCCAGAATGATACCACAGTATAAGGACAAAATGATTGACTTCAACAATTGGCTAAGCTTCTGGTGTCATTCAAAGGGGATCCAGTATTTGTTTGCCTGGGAAGATATGATCAACAAACCACGATGCTTTGCTAGAGATGGTCTGCACCTGTCACCCCGGGGATTCAGGTTACTGGCTAAAGCTCTTGCCACCCCTATAGTGCCTTTTTTAGGCAAGGTTCAAAGGATAAAACCACCATTGTAACAGATACAAGCATGCAAAATCTGAAGGTATTGCTACTCAATGCTAGAAGTCTAAACCTCAAAATGCACTCTCTCAAGGCACTCCTAAAAATGGAGAACATCGATATCTGTTCAGTGACTGAAACTTGGTTCAAGGCTCCAGAGAGCACCCCTGCAATACCAGGCTACAATTCTTACCACACTTTTCGGCCACAAAACCAAGACCGAAACACTAAAGATGGAGGAGTGTCCATATTCACCAAGGATATTCACACCTCCAGGCTAGTTCATAGGTTCATAGGTTCATAGGTTCATACTAGGCTATCTGCCCTAGGGCATTTATAAGCCTAGCCAGAGTGTGTGTGGCTTTCACCACCCCTTAGGATGAGAATACTATACCCATTAGTTTGCTGTGCCTCTGTCCAGCAGTGATACAGAGATGATTCCCGGGGTAAACCTACGATCTCCCATCCACTCGTCAAGATTTCTCTTGAACAGAGTCAGTGAGGGGCTCTGCCTCACATGGACTGGGATTCTGTTCCATAGTGTAGGGAGTCTCTGGGTGATGAATGTGTCCCTCCAGCACGTCCTATTTATATCCGTGTTGAGGTTTAAGTCTCTTGCTCTTGTGGCTCTGGTGGATTTGGATTTTCTGAGGTGGAGCATGTCCATTAATTCCGGTTGGACATGGCCTTGTATGTCAGGCACAGATCACCTCTGAGCAGATGGTATGCGACTGAATAGAGCTGGAGTTTCTTCAGTCAGGCATCGTATGACATATGTTTGAGCCTTTATCCTTTTGGTGAGGAACTTTTGGGGTCTTTCCAACTGCTGCAGGTGTCGGTAAGGTACATTCCGAATGGGGCGTTGTACTCAATCATTGGTCTGATAAGTTAAGAGTACAGGGATACAATGACCTCTCCTGATCTGGATGTGAATCCCTTCATGATCAGGTGGGCAATGTAGAAGGTCTTCCTAACCACTTTGGCAATGTGAGTGTCAAAAGAGAGGTTACTGTCAACTTGGGTCCCCATGTCCCTGATAACTTCTTCCGTGTTTAATGGATTACCACCTATGTGGTAATTAGGGGTTACCTTGTTTTTCCCAAAGGGTATGACTATACATTTTTTAGCATTTAGCTTAAGGCCATGGCTCTGGCACCAGTTATCCATTTCTATGAGACCTTTCTGGAGGATGTCTGTGTCTGATGGAGTGTCAATTATGGTGCCCAGTTTGCAGTCATCTGCAAATTTTGTCAGCCACAATCCCCCTATGTTTGCCTGCACTTCAGAAAAATAAATGCCGAACAAGAGGGGGCCCAGGACTGAGCCCTGTGGGACACTGCTCGTGACCGGCTTAGAGTCTGACATGGCACCAGCTGTGTGTTCTGTCCTTGAGCCAGTTGCCCAACACAATGCATCTGAAATTCTCCAGGTGCAACTAACACTAGGTAAGACTGCAATCCAAATTGTAGCTTGTTACAGATCCTCCACCATACCCCAAAATTCTCACTACACCTTCCTAAACATACTAGAAAATATTAAGATACAACCAAACACCCTAATTTTGGGTGATTTCAACTACCCTGCCATTAATTGGGAAAACTACTCGGGTACCAACTCCTTTTCCCAATGGTTCTTGGAATTCATAAATTCCAATGCCCTGGATCAACTAATCCATTGTCCCACCAGGGGCTCCAATATCCCCGACCTGGTTATTACCAACATGGGAGATAGATGCTCCACACCAGTGGTCACCCCCTCATTGGTCAGGTCTGACCATAAGCAAATCACCCTTGACATCCACATCCCATTCCCACCCCCCAGTAAGGAAACCTCCTTAAAAAACTTCTCCAAAGCCAACTTCATGCTACTGAAGTCAGAAGTGACAAACTTCACAACACCCACGCAGACGGGATCTGGAAGTTCAACTGCAGAATCCTACACTAAGGCACTGTACGTGCACATCCACTCGTGCATGAATCGTGCCATCCCAAATAGAACCAAAATGCTCTTCTACAAAAAAAGAAAGCCAATCTGGTGGTCCCCTGCTATAAACAAACTATACAACAGAAGGAAGAAACTGTTGCAGAAAAGAGGAAAATCCCAGGATGCAAAAAACTCCCTCACCAGCCTCAGTAAGAAGCTGAGATCCCTCATAAAATCCTCAAAAGCCAAAGATTCCAAAGACAACCACAAGGCATTCTATAGTTATGTCAATAATCTAAATAGCAATGCTCAGATCTGCTCTAAGCTACAACAGAATGGCATTAAATATACTGATCCCAAGGATATTGCCAATATCCTGGCAGATCGATTTAGTGCCAACTTCACCCCCCCTCTCACCCCCTAAAGGGCCCATCTCAATACCAAAAGATTGGCAAATTCCGATAATCACAACCACACAGGTAGAAACAGCACTCTCCAAAGCTAAGAATACAGCATCCATGGGACCAGATGACATCCCAGGCTGTGTACTACATGAACTACAAAATGAACTGGCACCCCACCTAAGTGTCATGTTTAATCATAGCCTCACCTCAGGCTTTGTGCCCACTGAGTACTGCACAGCTACAGTTATCCCGCTCCACAAGGGAGGATCCACCTTGGATCCCAGGAACTACCATCCCATCAGTCTGAAAAGCCTGATCTGCAAGGGCATGGAACGCATTATCATGGAACTTATAAACAAAGACATTGGCAACCTTCAAACACTGGAACCCACCCAGTTTGGGTTTGTGAAGGGCCGATCTTGTCTCCTGAATCTGACTGACTTCTTCGAATCAGTCTCCAGAGCTGTGGACGAGGGTAAGGTGGTCCACTTAGCCTATCTGGACCTCGCCAAGGCCTTCAACACCATCCCCCACTCTGGAATCATAGATAAACTTACTAAGCTGGGCATAAATCCCTACATCACTCAATGGGTTGCCAACTAGCTTACTGACAGAACCCAGACTGTAAAAGTAGCCGACTCCAAATCCAGCTCCAGACAAGTGACAAGTGGAGTACCTCAGGGTTCAGTCCTGGGACCACTCTTGTTTGGCATCTACTTCTCTGAAGTACAGGCCAACACTAAGGGACTCTGGCTAACAAAGTCTGCAGATGACTGCAACCTGGGAGCCATTATTGAATCCCCAAATGATGTGGATATTCTACAAAAGGGCCTTACAGAAACAGATGCCTGGTGCCAGAGCCATGGGCTCAAGCTTAATGCCAAGAAATGTATAGTTATCCCCTTTGGAAAAAAACATGTACCCATGAACTACCACATAGATGGCAGGACACTAAACATCGAAAGTGTGATGAGAGACTTAGGGATACAAGTGGACAGTGGTCTTATTTTCAATAACCACATCGCCACAACAGTCAGGAAATCCTTCTATGTAGCACACCTCATCACTAAGGGCTTTTCATCCAGAAAAAAGGAGGTCATTGTCCCATTGTACTCTTCCTTCATTAGACCCATTATAGAGTATAATGCTCCATTTGGTATGTACCTCACAAGACATCTGCAACAGCTGGAAAGGCCACAGAAAAACCTCACTAAAAGAATCACAGACCTAAAGCAGATGCCATATGCTGACCATCTAAAAAAACTCCAGCTATACTCTGTGGCATATCATCTACTCAGAGGTGATCTCTGCTTAACATACAAGGCCATGTCAAACCCTGAGCTGTTGGACATGCTCCACTTAAAGAAATCCCAATCCCTCAGAGCCATACGTTCCAGGGATGTAAACCTTATCATCACAATGAACAAAACATGCTGGAGGGATAGGTTCCTGACCCAGAGACTCCCCATACTCTGGAATAGACTGCCCATACATGTCAAGCCCTCTTCAAAAGGAACCTTGATGATTGGATGGGAGATAGGAAATTCACCCCAGGGATCATGTCAGTTGCCCTGCTAGACAGGGGCCCAGAGAAGTAAATATTGTGGGAAGAAATTTCCAGGGAATTGTTATGGCTAGGCTTGCATAGGCCTTAGGGCCGATAGCCTAGTACCAACCTATGAACCTATAAGATCGCTTTCACTTATCTCTCGATCTCTCTCTCACACACAGCCTCCTCTGCTTCCATACATGCATTCAGTCACATCACTCTCACTTTCTCTGACACACACACACACACACACACACACACACACACACACACACACACACACACACAAAATCTCTCTGCTTTCATGCACGCATTCATACACACATGCAGACAAACACACACTTTTCTGTTTCCCTCGCTTGATCGCTCTCTCTTACTCTCATACACGCATACACTCTCACACATGCTTTATTTTAACTTTTTCTTTTCTTTATTTTACACTCGCTAAACAACAAAAGTGCTGCTTAGCGAGTTTAAAATAACGCTTCCTCTCATGTTCACTGACATGCACACATACTTTCAAACACAGTCATAAAGATACACACACACCTACCTTTTTTTTTTAGTTGCCTTCTTTTTAATAGTTTACACTCCGAACCAAAAAAAAATATATATGTATCATCCAGAGAACAGCAGGAACACTTTTCTATTATCAAACACAGTCATAAACATACACACACACCTACCTTGCTGTCATCCCTCTACCTGGGGACTTCATCAGAATATAACATTAACCAGGAAAAACAGGTTTTAAATACCCATTTTGTCCATGCCATTGGTTAATACATTACCAATAAAATTTATACAAGATGATCACCTGACACTTATTCCACATCATTCGCACACACTTTTGTAATACATTAACAACAATCTAAACCAATAAACTTTGTATTTTTTTTAAATAAAAAAATCAACTTTAAAAAAATGTTAATAAAAAGCTTGTTAAAAAATATATAATGAAAAAATTAAAGAGGGATAAGAAAGGCCAAACACTCCAAATAGGATAATAAACCATCCTATAACCTTTCAGCTCTCTCCTTTAAAACTGGCTTTAGAGAAACAGAATTATTCAGTCCTGAAGGGAGATGGGCCGCTAATCTCAGCTGCATTGCAATTCCCTTTTACTTAATACATTTTTACAGTCTCCCCCCTTGGAGTTTGTGTGGAGTATTCCCAGTATGCCAAAATTAAATCTGACAAATTTATGACAGCCAATGGAATGTTTGCATAAGGCACTGGTGTCTTTTTTATTTTGAATATCATGAACATGCTCATAAATTCTACTTTTAAAAGCTCTTTCCATTTTACCAGTGTAGAAACTGTTGCATGATTCACACATAGCCAAATACACTACCCTACTGGTGAAACAATTCCCTTTCGTGAAGTTAATTTTGCTATGCATGTAATTTGTCAAAATAACATTTTCACTTTTGGTAATATAGGGACATTGACTACACATACCACATGGTCTCGTTCCAAAACCAAAAGATAAATTTTTGTTTTTGTTTTCCATTAATTTTTTTAAGATTGCTGCCCACTTCACTAATGAATAATGGTTTTACCCTCACTACAACATTCATATCATTGTTAGCTTTAAATATGTTCCAGTTTCTGTTGATAATGTTCCTCATTTCCCACAAAATCGGGGTATGTTGAACAATGCATGCTTTCTCAAATTTAGTAGCTAAAGGGGGTGTGTTGGGATTGTAGGAATTTATTAAACCTACCCCCAGTGAAGGTTTGTACTTTTTTCCCCAGTTCATTATATACATCATCAAGGATCTTATCCACCATCCTGTGTGAGTAATCCCTCTCCAGGAGCATCTCTTTCAATTTTAAAAGTTCCCCACTAACATCTTTAAAATGTGAGGTCATCCGATCAGTCATTATTGCCTTCCCTGTAATCAAACTCTTTTTCTGTGGCAGTGGATGACAACTAGAAAACTGAAGGTATGAGTTACAAAATGTACTTTTTTGATATATGTTAGATTTAAAACCATCTTGGATATGTGAAATCGTGGTATCCAAATAATGTACCTTATTAACATTGTATTCATGGGTAAACTCAAAATAATTGGTGGTGTTATTCAAATGTGCAATAAACGTATCAAATCCATCTCACCATTCCATAAAATAAATATATCATCCAAATACCTATTATACAATTGTACATTGCTCCAAAGCTCACTAAAAATATATATTTGAGCTCCCATCCCAAAAGTACTATGTTGGTGTATGTGGGGGCATGAGCTGCCCCCATTACTACACCTCTAATTTGCTGAAAATATTGCCCCTCAAAATGAATATAATTATTCTCCAAAATCAAGGCCATTAATTCACATAAGAATTTAATTTGGCCCTGTTGTAAACTGAGTGTGAATGGAGGGTTTCTTCAAAAAGTTCTAACCCTTCCATTTTCAGAACAGAGGAAAAAAGATCTTTGACATCAACAGTTAAAAAAATGAGGCCTTTAGACCAAACTTTCCCTTCAATTGTACCAAAAATTCCCAGGAATCTTTTACAAGGTGGGAGGTAGATTCTACCACGTGTTTGACCATGTTATCAACCAAAATGGCCAGTGAATGGGTTTTTGAACCACTGGCCGCAACTATTGGTCTGAAAGGTGGCGCTAATGCTCTTGTGAATCTTGGGAATACTGAATATTGTGGGAACAATAGGATGATGATTTTTATGGAACTCAAAAATATCCAAACTAATATGCTGGTCAATTACATATTCTTCTAAGTAGGAATCATTATGACTATAAGCAATATTGATTTGATTCTTGGACACTTGAATGTAATTATCTTCATTTAATAGGAGGTTTTGCATAACACTGGAGTAATCCTTAGAATTAAATATCACAATACCTCCACCTTTGTCAGGTACAATAACACTTGTATTGTGGTTATCTCTGAGTTGGTGTACAAGCATTTGTCCTGCCCTGGTTAAATTACCAAAAAACTTATTTCTTTCTTTCTATCCCAAGTTTATAAGTGTCTTCCATAACCACCTTTTCAAAAGCACCAACTAGAGGGTGTAAGGGAGGATTAAGAAGACTTTTTTTCTTTAATATTTCATAACCTTGTTGCCCATTGTTGTTTACTTCTTTATTCTTCTGAGAAAATAATATATCCAAATTCAACTTCCTGGTATACATTTTACATCAATTAAGATGTCTGCTATATCAGGAACTTTTTTAGGTACAAACGTAAACCCTTTGAAAACAGTGAAAAGAGTTCTTTGTTATATATTTTCTGTATAGTTGTAGATTTTAAAACCTTGATGACAACAAACAATGTGTTCACTTGTATTGATTAATACCTGTTCATCCCTCTACCCCATGTGGAATGTCCTCTCTGTACCTGTGTTATGTAACTGTAAATATGATATTTGTTCTCTAAGTTACTGTTTGCTAGTCTCTCTGAGTGGTGCAGTTGCAGAAAATCCTGTTGATATAAACATTCCCCTTGTTCATTGTTATCCATAGAGTCATATTTCAACTCGCTTACCCCTGTTACATTGTTCATTTCCCCATAATCATTGTCATGATAAATGTTGCCATTAAATTTGTGGTGTTGTGGAATGAACTTGTGAGTGGGATATGCTGAATTAGTATTGTATTGTTTAATGCCCCTCTCCAATTTATGTTTTTTCTTGTGAAATAATGTATTACACCTACTTTCAACCCTCTCGATATTTTTGTTGTGTAACTCTTGATATTGTTGAAAAAGCAAATCTTTTGTTATTTTTTTATTCAAGTCCTCTATTTTCTTACAAACCCTTTCCCTAACTTGTTCATTATAATACACTACTTTGTTCAAAAATTCTAGTCCTCACTTGTTGAAAAGTCAAAAAAATCACTTAGCATAGTTACATCGTAACTCAATCCAAAGGGAAACTTGAAAACTCGCAGACCCTGTGGGATGATTTTAAAGTTTATACATTCTTGTAAATAATTTATTTCCATCTGTAAACATTTGAATTGAAATAAACGTTTTTCAAAATGATAAATCATTTCTCTTAGTGAGCCTAAAGGCTGGCTATCAGTTTTCTCAGTTCTAAATCCACCCACAACTTGCATTCTCTGAAATTTGTACTTTTGGGCCAATGAAGCCCCAAACATGTTGTAAAAAACAGTGCTGTTAATGTACTCTGAGCTAGCACTGACACTAGCTCCCAAGTTACCCAGTCCCTGTGTGGGCAAAGTATGTGAATAATTGTAATCTTTATTACGAGGTCTAATGTTGGGTCCAGAAAAATGTACAGTACCATTGAAAACAGTGGGGTTCCCTTTATCTCCTTTGTGGTTCTCCCTCAAGCCTTCTAAAACTCCGTCTGTAACTGACCATTGTGTACTGAAAGCCAGGAAACTGCCATTATTCCTTTTCGCCTCCATACTGATGTCATCATTGTCTCTCAGCTTGCCGATGCAAAGAATCACAACAGCTGGATTAAGGTTACCAGGGGAACCCACAGTCTGCTCTGTTAATGTACCAGATGAAGAAGCAGCCAATACTGATTCTCTGGGAGTTAACAACTCTATTAACCTTGTTAGCTCTCCCTTCAATAGTGCAACATCCTCTTTAAGCTTACAAATATCACCTTGTTGTGATGTTGCCGGCAAGGAAGGTGATTCAAAAGTGTCCAGTGGGTCCATGCTGAATCTCCTGCACCAGATAATGAACCAGGAAACAACAAACAGTATGGTCCATGCCAACCAAATACTCTGAACCAAAAAAAAAAAAAAAAAATGCATCACCCGGAGAACAGCAGGGACACTTTTTTATTACCAAAAAATTGAGCACTTTCGTCCCTCTGCCTGGGAACTTTATCAGAATATAACAGCAACCAGTAAACAATAGTCTTTAAATACCCATTCTATCCATGCCATTGGTTAACATCATCATCATCATCATCATCTTTCGGCTGTTCCTTTTAGGGGTTGCCACAGCAGATCACCTGTTTCCATTTCTTCCTGTCCTCTGCATCTTGCTCTGTCACACCAACCACCTGCATGTCCTCTCTCACCACATCGATAAACCTTATCTTAGGCCTTCCTCTTTTCCTGTTACCTGGTATCTTCATCCTTAGCATCTTTTTCCCAATATACTCAGCATCCCTCCCCAGCACATGTCCAAACCAATGTAATCATGCCTCTCTGACTTTGTCTCCAAACCTTCCAACATATTACCAATAAAATTTATAAAAGATGATCACCTGGCATTTCTTTCACGTCATTCACACACACGTTTGTAATACATTAACAACAATTTAAATCAATAAACTTTGTATTTTTTTAATAAAAAAATCAACTTTAAAAAATTTTAGGGATTGTAGGTTTAACAAATTCCTACACTCCCAACACACCCATTTTAGCTACTAAATTTGAGAAAACATGCATTGTTCAACACAGCCTGATTTGGGGGGAAATGAGGGACATTATCAACAGAAATTGGAATATATTTAAAGCTAACAATGACGTGAATGTTGTAGTGGGGATGAAACCATTATTAATTAGTAAAGTGGGCAGCAATCTTAAAAAAATAATGGAAAATAAGAAGAAAAAAAAAAAGATTTATTTGTTGGTGTTGGAACTAGACCTTGTGGGATGTGTAGTCAATGTCCCTATATTACCAAAAGTGAAAATGTTATTTTGGTAAATTACATGCATAGCAAAATTAACTTCAAGAAAGGGAATTGTTTCACCAGTAGGGTAGTGTATTTGGGTATGTGTGAATCATGCAACAGTTTCTACGCTGGTAAAATGGAAAGAACTGTTAAAAATAGAATTTATGAGCATGTTCATGATATTCAAAATAAGAAAGACACCAGTGCCTTATACAAACATTCCACTGGTTGTCATGGATTTGTCAAATTTAATTTTGGCATACTGGAAATACTACACACAAACTCCAGTAGGGGGGAACTGGAAAATTTTATTAAGTAAAAGGAAATTGAAATGGCAGCTGAGATTGGTGGCCCATCTTCCTCCAGGACTGAATAATTCTGTTTCTCTAAAGTCAGCTTTAAAGGAAAGAGCTGACAGGTTATAGGACAGTTTATTATCCTATTTGGAGTGATTGGTCTTTCTTATCCCTCTTTGATATTTTCATTATATATTTTTAACAACCTTTTTATTAACATTTTTTAAAGTTGATTTTTTTATTTAAAAAAAATGCAAAGTCTATTGATTTAGATTGTTAATGTATTACAAAAGTGTGTGTGAATGACACGAAATAAATGTCAGGTGATCATCTTTTATACATTT
>NC_056737.1:1377238676-1377368676 GCF_019279795.1 Protopterus annectens
ATCTGATCCCTGATAATAGTTGAGGGGTATGCTAGAAGGGATTTCACAGGGGGTGAGGGAAGTGTGTGGGGGGTGGTGAAGTTAGAGTTGAATTTATCCTCCAGTAAATTCACTATGTCTCCCTGATCAGTGAAGGTGATGCCATTCGCCACCAGTTCACCTCTCTTCTGTCTGTTAACTTTAAGGATATGGACATAACTGAAGAAGGTCTTGTGATTATCCTTAGCCTGAGAGGCTATCTTCCCCTCCTAGTTGGCCTTGTTGGACTTAATTAGACATCTTAGTTTCTTGTTTAGTTGAATCTGAGAGTTCTTGTCTTTATGAAAGTCGCTCTTTCTGACTTTGGCCATGACTTCTTTTTTTTGTTATATACCCTGTTGAGGTGAGGATTACACCACTGGGGTTTGTTTTTGGTATTTGTTTCAGGCATATTTCTGGTAGGCAGGGCAACCTTTATGCAACCACTTACATGTTTGTACAGGCTTTTAGTGAATTATTTTGCATAGATAGCTGTGGTCACAGGGTTAGGGGGACATTGTATTTTGACAAATTGTTGCTTAGTAGGATGTAGTTCACATTAGAATAGTCCCTAACTGTTGCAAGTTTAGTTGGGTTTTATGAGTTAATTTTTATCTCAAAGCTGACAGCTTTGTAATCCAACCTTATTAGTGAAGAAGTGACACAAGACAAGGTACACCGCTGTCCCATGTTGGTGAGCACTAGGTCCAGTAGGTTTGATTCTCTGATTGGAGTGTACACTATCTGGTCCAGGGTGTTCATGTCAACAAAGTCCAGAAACCACTGTGCCTCTGAGGTTGAGGCAGTGTATGCTTCCCAGTCTATAGAAGGGGAATTAAAGTCTCCCATGAATAAGGTATGCGGTTGTATGGTGAGTGCCTCTAATAGATCTAGGTAAGAATTGTAAGACTCTTGGGGCACAGATGGTGACTGATATCTAGCTAGGATATGGTAATGGACCTTATCTATGGTGACTTGCATGAAGATGAGCTCCATGGCATCATCCCGTTTAATCAACCTGAAGTTATATTTGTTGTTAATGTAGATGGAGACACCTCCACCTTTAGTCCTTGTCTGCTGTTGGTCTAAATCTATGGAAGGCACTGAAACCTTGCACTGCCAGAGTACTTTCCACATCTTTAAACCAAATCTCACTAATGTCACAAATGTCTACATTATCCAGAGTGAGGAGGGCTTATAGGGTGTGGAGATTTTTTGTTTAGGCACCTAGCATTGTGCATTAACATCTTAAGGTTGCTTTGAGTCTTTTTTGATATGTTGGTAGTCTACTCATTTTGGTATTGTCCAAAAAAGGCTCTAAGGGGTGGATAAAATTTTAGCCAATATCCAATAGCTTTGGGGGAATGAATGCAGACCATCCTTGACAAAGCAATGTGGTCTTTAACCATGTCCTCTTATGCCGACAGATATCTGATCCCTCTTGGGTGACACCAGAAACTAAGCCAATTATTAAAATCAATCATTTTTGTAGATAGTGTGACATCATCCTGATGAAGGTAGAATGTTGCTCAGTGCAAGGCTCATACCTGTATGTGACACATTTTTAGAGAGATCCATAAGGTCTCCTTTCATATAGTCCTGTGAGGTATGTCTCAGATCATTTACACCCACATGGACTACTATAGAATCATACTGATACCCGGGGTGCAGTGAGTGACTACAGTGTAGCTCTAGATAGGGAAAACAGTTAACTTCTCCTTGTCTAACACTGAGAGTGCAGCATATGTGTGTGTGTTGTGAAGGGAATCCCCAATAACAAGAGTATTAGGTAAAGTGCTTGATTCCCTTATGGGCTTTGTTCTTTGGGAACCATTGGGTGTAGGCTTATGTGTAGTGTTTGGTGTTGATTACGGTGTGTGCTTTAGTGATTTATGAGGAATGGTGCTGCTGTTAGATGGCTTAGGAAGTCTTTGAGCTTTGGGATGGTTTCTTTTAAGTGTCTCAGCATAAGAAGATCTTTGTGTATTGTGAGAGGTATGCATGAGGAATGAAATGTGTGTGCTCTTGAAAACCTTGTTTGTAAGTGAGATTTTTGCCTGCAAGGAAGTTGTGTATTTAAAACAAAACAGTGTAAGAAACTTCTCTGTGTGGAAGATTTTCAGTCCATATATTTCTAGTTAATCACTGTATATTAATCAGATCAGACAATAGTAGTAGAAGTAGCGAACGTAAACTCGCCTTAAGTCAAAACAAAACAAAACGTTTGTTTTGTCTTTTCGGCTTTTTCCCAGTAAGGGGTCGCCACAGCGGAACTCCGGTCCGCTAATGATTGGCAGTAGATTTTTGCAAACTGCCGAGGTGCCAGCTTGCCGCCCAACCTTCAACGAAGGCACGCCCATTTACGCATGCATGTCTTTCGAATGCTACCCAACCGTGGGGAGGACATGCAGACTCCACACAGAAGGCACTCCCAAGCCACACCGAGAATCGAACGGGAGAACGTCTTGCTGTGAGGTAACAACGCTACCGCCGTACCACCGCGGCATACCTCAAAATAAAAAGTAATAATAGAAAATATATAATTGTACAGCATTACTAAGTATTCAAAAGTAATCCAAGCAAGGCAGGCAGTCTGTTTCCAGTCGAAAATCCTTTATTAAGTACACAGACAAGCAATCCAAGTAAAACAAAAATACAGTAATAATTTCCTCACAAGCTTTCTAAATATATATATATATATATATATACTTTTTATCAGGCATGAGAGTGGTTTATTGTGCTGTAAAACAAAGTGTTATTGATACACATGTTAAATTCACATCCCTTCCCCCATCAGTGTGACATTTGAACCCACTACACTTTAGTGGGTTGTTTTGAGACTTCGAGGATACCACGGAGATTACTTGTTTGAAGTTGTGCATTTACATCTCTCGCATACTGTGTTAGTTTCTTTAAGGATTAAGTGGTTGTCTGACAACATGAAATAATTATGTCATTGTCTCAGGATGCCTATGTCTACCAAGCTAGCTACAGAGAAATTTGGAAATTGCATATCTTTGTTGTCTGGTCCTGTGTTAGGGTAGGCTATTATGGTTTAACAGGGGGTCTCCTAGTGTGGTTTATAGTGTTAAGGACAAGATGTTAGTGCTAAAATTCATAGATTAATACCCCTTGTGGGCCATTTTAAGCCTAGCCAATTAACTCATGTGAGAATCAAAGTCTGCACCTTGTGTCTGTAAGGCAAATATCTTAACCATTATGCCAATGTGCTGTTTGATGTACAGACTAGCTGCTCTAAGCTTAAGAAGGCATCAAGCATATGTGAGCTCTGGGAAATGAGCAGGGGACAATTTATATTAGGGGAGGTTTACTCAAGAGCAATACTGGTTTGCTAAGTGTGCCCTCAGTATTATGTAGCTATGGAAAAACAATGGGTGAGAAAGTATTTAAATAATTTATACAGCAGCAATAAAACAGGGAAGGGACTTTGGAAGTCAGATTACCATAAGGGTTGGAAGCCAGAGACATAGCCTTTTAAAATCATAACAGGAAAAGAGTGGGAGGATTGGAAAAGTTCGAGCTGCAAGAAGCCGTTATTACTTTCCTGTTACAGAGATACTTGTAAACTAGATTTCCTTGTTTAAATATGTAAGCAGGAAGTGCTCCCACACCAGTCAAGCCATAGTGGCAACACTAAATTCTAAGGACAGTGATATATAGCTTTAAGGAACCAATGGTATTCCAGTCAGTAAGCAGATCAGTAAAAAATGGGTCCCTATCAGTTCATCAGAAAATCAGTTAATTGATCGGCATTTTCAGTGCAATTACATTGAACATGCCATTCACTGAATTGTTCATACTGAGATCGGGGTACAGTGAGGATCAGGAAATTTGCCCTTTCTCCACTGTGGTGAGATCTCGGAGTTGGTATACGTAATTAGCAGTGGCGGCTGGTGACTTCAAATCAAAGGGGTGCTGTAGGAGACAGCTGAATGGGTGGGGTCAATGGTAAGGGGTGTGGCCAACTAGAAAGGGGGGGAGCTATGCTCAAAACCACAAAAAACTAACTAAATACACTGCCGTGGGTGCCAAACCGTCATTATGAGAGTCCAATCAAGACAAAATTAAGTGTAGAAGAATAAAAATATTTCAATGCATTGGCTGCATGACAGCTTACTTAATATCTAGATGGAAACAAAAAGGTTGTGAGGCATGAAAAAATAAAATTACTTTTTTAAATACATTAATGGAATGCCAGTCAAAATCAAGTATAAGAAAAACAAGCAGCACTCAACTCAAACCACTTCTTGCACTGCAGTTCTAATTATAATTTATATTCAGCTTTATTAAAGTACCAAGTAACATGCTGAAAGTAGAAATCTCTGATGGCCCCACTTGTAAAAATGTTCCTTATCCAAAAAAAGACCTGCTGCCTGACAACTATCTAATTGTTTCATGGGGAAAACATGATCAAAGTAAAAAATGAAAAGCAAACAAGAAATAAGCTCAAGATACATTGCTTAAAAGGATTACTGTACAGGTTATGGACCACACGATTGGCATTCTGTTTAGTTTATGGGTAAAGCCTGTAGAGATGACTGGAAGTCTCCAGATGTAATGAGCTTCTTAAAATAATGTAATCTTGTACTTTATTACAAATACTGTCATATGCATTTCAATACCCAAGGCTTATACATTATCTTGTTAAGTATTCTCTACATGGCAACAACAGAAAGGCTTTCAATGTTGGCAATTCTTTAACAGTATGCTTATTAAAGCTTGCTTGCATCTTACAATCTCAGCCAAACTCAACTGATGGTCATTAAAGTATTGCTACTTAAACACAGAGCAACAGGCACTGAGTAATAAGCATAAATCAACAGTACAAAAAATATGACAGAAACCAGACCATTCTGCAAAAATCAAGGACAGATGAAAAGCCACTCCTGTACTTGTGTCTACCTTAGATGGGGGGATACCCTGCACATTTACACTGCATAACTACTCCTTGCCTTGCTTCGACACATCCAGAGTCACTACATGGGGGAGTGGGGTGCAACAAGTATGTCACAATTTGAAATGTCTCTGGCTGACTGTGATGACCCTAACACATTTGTCATACCTCTCAACCTCAGAGCAAGAAATCTGGACAAAGCCATACAAAGAAGTGGGACAAAGGCCCAAAAACAAGGGCAATTTTTAAAAATATTGCTCTTATAAACTTAGAAAGATAATAGAATAGGTCTTGCATTAGTATGAATTTTTTGAATGGTATGAAATCTGAAACTCAAATGTCTGTCATTTTCTAACTTCAGTCTTTAATGATTTGTCACTAATATGCCAAAAAAACACAATTTTATGAAAAATGGACCAAAAATGTGATGTAAAAATATAAAATAGCCACACAATACAGCTGGGAACCTGTCAAAGAAGGGACACTTTAATAATAGTACTGCTGACTTGAGCAGCTGACAAAATAAAATAATCTACATGCATTTCTAAAATAAAAAGTAATCTATAACTATGGTTACAGTTATTTCTTAATTGTAAACCCTCCATGTTTTCTTCCAAAATTGCTATTTTGCGGAGGGATTATTAGGGGAAGAGCAACATTTTGAGCCAAAATCAGGGACAGTTAAGAGGTTTGGCTATGCCTAATTCTATAAAGCAATTTGCATGTATGTACCTCTCAACCTGTTAATGCAGTAAATCTGGATAAGGCCAAATATATTGGGGAAGCATATCAACAGTACAAAAAATTGCTCTTGTATAAACCGAGACAGTTGATAGAACAAGTCTTACTTTAGCATGCATTGGTTATGAAGTCTGAAACTCAGGGTGTCATTTAGTGACTTAATTCCTAAATGATTTGCCACAAATTTTATGAGGAACAAACCAAAAATAAGAAGCAAAAATGTATTCATTCTTTGAAAATCTGGACAGTTGGGAGGTATAGTTCAGCTGGGGCTGTTTAAGTTTGCCACCCTTCCCCCTCACAAAATATGGTCAAATGGAGCCACTTCCTGCAGCCATTCCAATGATCCCATTACTTGGCTATTTCACTCCAATTACCATAAACACTAATGTGCATACTGATTTACTTCCATGATGATTTGGACTTCATTTGAAAGTTTTATTTTGCATTTTACAACACAAACACCGCTAAACAAACTTAGCATTAAAACTTCTCTGCCCTTGAAACTCACATTCATTGAAACAGCATTGAAACCCACATTCAAAGAAAATACATTTTACCAGTGGCAGATAAAGATTAATTCTGGGCTGTTTTCAAATCATAGGCCCCTTGCATATGAAACACACATATGCTCTTTGATACACCTTCCTATTGTTTTGAATATTTTTCCAGTAAACAATGAAACAAAATGCATGCACCAATAATGACAAAACTGCCCAGTTCAGAACATTTCCTTCATCAAAGTCTACTCAAACTTCTACAGTCCACCATTATCAGTAAATATGCACAATTCTACAGTCCACCATTATCAGTAAATATGCACAATCTCTGAAGTAAAAAAAGTCATCAAAATAATTCCACATTAAATAAATCTGTAACTAATGAAGAGGTTGCTGCTAGCAAACACCTTTATATTTCATGGTTTCAGTGAAAAATAAAGTGTCTGATGCCCCTGAGGAATAAATTGCCTATATTATATTAAAAATGATAAGCTAGTAATATTGCAATAGGAAATGGATGGCAAACAGATAGGCTCATAGTTAGTATCAATTTTTTTCAGTACAGCAGCATTCACCCCTTGTGGGAGTAGAACCAACAACCGTTTGCATCAAAAGCAAGTACACAACCTGTTGTGCTATTAACATTGCAAGCTGATTTTGCATAAGCAGCACTAAACTTCTCTTCCCCTGCAGCTCTCAGCTCCTTGTAAAATCTATTCAATACACAACTACATCTCAACTTTGCAGCACAAGAAATCTGGAAAAAGCCAAATTTATTGGGGGGGGGGGGGGGCTCAAAAGGCCAAAAACCAGGGACACATTAAACATTGCTTGTATAATCTTGGAAAGTTGTAGAAAATGCTGTTACCACCATACATTTTACTGCCAAGATCCCTGTGCAAAAGAGTCAGAGCAACATACCACTACGCCATATCAGCTGCTTTGTGAAAGAGAGGAAGACTGAAACTTAAATGGCTATCATTTAATGAATTCAGTTCTCACCATAGCTGTCAACCTCTTAGCACAAAACACTTGGACAAACCCAGTAATGAGGGACTACAGCCCTCAGACATATTCAGTGAATTCAGTTCTTGCCATAGTTGTCAGCCTTAGCACAAAAAACTGGACAAAGCCAATAATGGGGCAATACAGTCCCAAAAATAAGGACACATTTCAAATATTCATCTTATAAACTTAGAAAATTGCTAGAATAAAAGGTCGTGTTACTATGTATTTTCTGAAGAATATCAAGTCTGAAATTCAAATGCCTGTCAATTTTATTTAACATTTGTTAATCAGTACAATCTGACTTGAACAAAAAAAAAAAACAATTTTCAGCCGAGGCCCAAGAAGAAATAATGCAGACATGTCTTTATAACATGGGAGGACACAAAAGCAAACCCACACAAACACAGGGAGAAGATGCAGACCCCACACAGAAGGCACCCCAGCCAAGAATCAAACCCAAGAACATGCAGCCATAAAGCAACAATACTACCACTGCACCATCAAATATCAAGCATTGCAACATTTAGAAACCACAGATATTATGAGGAACAGATCAGATCAAATAGGAGGCAAAAATCTGCAATTTTTTAACAAATGGTGGTGGGTAAGGAATTCAGGTCCTTAACACCTGCATACAAGGTACAGGGTTCAAGCCTGAGTATCTCTACCCAACACCATTTGTTCTCTAGCCATCAGTATATAATAACCGGGGCATTACACACACACACACACACACACACACACACACACACACACACACACACACACACACACACACACACACACACACACACACACACACACACAGTCCCTTCTTCTGTCTCTCTCGCACATACACACACACACACAGTCCCTTCTTCTGTCTCTTTCTTTCTCTCTCTCTCTCACACACACACACACACACACACACACACTCACACACACACACACACACACACACACACACACACACACACACACACCAGTCCCTTCTTCTGTCTCTCTCTCACACACACACAGACACAGTCCCTTCTTCTGTATCTTTCTTTCTCTCACACACACACACACACACACACACACACACACACACACACACACACACACACTCACACACACACACACACACACACACACACACACACACACACACACACACACACACACTCTGACACACACACACACACACACACACACACACACACACACACACACACACACACACACACACTGACACACACACACACACACACAGACACACACACACACTCGCTCTCTCACGCACACACACTAACACACACACTCTCTCGGACACACACACTCTCTCGCGCACACACACACACACACACACACACACACACACACACACACACACCCCTCAACTTCCTAGCATAACATATCTGGACAAAGCCAGAAAGAAAAATGGAACAATAAAGGTCCAAAACCAGGGACTAGGGACATATTTTAATCACTGCTCTTATAAACATAGACAGTTGCATTACCATGTGTTTCCTGAAAGATAAGAATTCTGAAACTTAGAGGTCTGCCATTATTCAGTGACATCAGTCCCCAGTGAATACCACAAATTTTATGAGGGAAAGACCAAAACTATGAGGTAAAAATCTAAACATTATGCAAAAATCTGGACAGTTGAGAGATATCATCCAAACAAATAAAAGTTACTAATCGGTCTTCATAGATAAGATGTACTTATTAAGTGCTGTGTATTCTCTTCTGTGATGTGTATTAATTTGTTTATAAGATAGCTAAATGTGAAAAACATAAAAATATAAAAAAATAAAAAAAACAAGAGAGTCTACTTGAACTCAGAAAATGATACTTTTGATCTCCACTTTGCTAACAGCACCTCACTTAATATTGTAATTAACGACTGGAGCAGTATTCAAAATGCCATTTAGTTATTTAAAATTCTACAATTACAAATTTTGAGCATCGGGTAAGTAATCATCTCAAGAATATTGGAAGGAGCATGTCCCCATATGCCATTAATACCCTGAGGACCTCCGTATAGCAGCTCCAGCAGTATCAATCCTTAGTTATTTATGTACTCAGGCATAAGAAACAGGCAGACGTTTCCCTCTAAAGATATCATAAGCCTCTTTTACTTGTTTTTAGTAACAACAGGAGGAATGGCTCTTATTTGTTTCATGGTTTCCCACAGATGAATACACTGCTGTTAACAAATCACACTTTTGATGAGAAATGTAATAAAATAGACATTTAATGGCATCACGTTTGCTGACTTCAAGTTACACAAGAAGTTCCCCATTTAAAATTTCAAAACCTAGTTTAACTATGAAACACACACTTTCCTTCATGGCACATGGTGATGAAGCTCTGATTAGTCACGCAGATGACCTAGGACTCATTACTAGTCTGAGTCCTGGAACCGGACTCATTACTAGTCTGAGTCCTGGAACCACTGCAAACTTGTTTGAGAAGATGATGACAAAAACTCAAACAAACTTTAAATGCAAGGCCTGCCATATTCAGATGTATTAGATTTCATGCTACCAATACCATACAGAAAGTCATGCTTGAGACTGGCAGAGAGATCATCATGAATAAATATGGAACTGGAAAATGAAAAAATAAAAGTGGAAATATAAAAAGCAATTAATACTCATTAGAGAATAATGTACACAGCAATAAAAGCAAATATAAAATAATCAGTTACTTACTCTGTATTTTTCTTCTTCTTTCTTCTGTTCTTCTATCTACAGGCGCTGTCAAAAAATCCACACAAAAAAAAAAACGATTCCAAATCAAAGAAATAAAATGAAAAAAAAAAAAGTAAAATGATCACAATACAATTTAAAGCTGAAGCTCGAAGCTCGAGTCAATTCCGAAGCTAAACTGAACTGACTGATTCTCGCTCTTTTCCCAGCACATAAAGCCCGGGAAGAGAGCGACAACCAATCAGCAGCATTTAGGCTTTAGCCCAGCAGGCATGTCATGACTGACGTGCCTGTGGGCGTCATGATCCGAGCCCCTTCCAAGTCTATGCGGTTTGGAACCGCTGCCGCATAGACTTCTGGGCATCACAATGATGCCTTAATTGCTCCTCCGGGCTGCAATGAAAACAATAAAAAAAAAAAAAAAAGCTGTTTACAACCGCGCGGGTAAGGTGCGCAATGCGCATACTTTCGAGTCGCGGACTCGAAATTTAAACTAAAAAAAAAAAGATTTTTTTTTTTTTTTTTTACAGTAAATTAAAAAATGTAAATAACACCAAAACAACTGAGGGGGCTGCAGACCGGCAGTCCGATGCCACGAGCCGCCCCTGATAATTAGAGGGGGGTGTGGGGGGCACAGCCCCCCATATGAGGGGAATTTGATAAAATGCTGTTCGTTGAAGTGACGGTTTGATGAAGTGATATAGACCTGCAAAAACACAGTTCTAACCAGGCCTCTAAGCATGGAAGCACAGCTTTAATCTGACTGAACCTGTCTTTGACTCTGAAGCATATTATCTACATTTAACAATGCAGATTAATTTAAAAAATCAAAATATTTACTTACAAAAAAACAAATAATTTACTTACAACCAGCCAGAGATTAACCATATGCAAAACAGTACTCACTTTTTGTTGTAATACACAGAAGCTGGATTTCTATCTTTAAATATGTAAGCATGAAGTGTTCCCACACCAATAAAGCCTTAATGGCCACTAAATTCAAGGGACAGTGATATATAGCTTTAATTATAAAATGATAGCTAATTACCACTCAAAAATGAGTATGCTGATTTGACAGACCCACCAGCTTACCCACTATAAATTAAGCATATACAAATAGAAAAAAGTCCAGTTGATAAAGTACCATTAAGTGGTCAGACTTTGTTCTATTCATATATGCTACAGAGGCCTATTCTCAGCTGTCCAGATTTTTGTCTCATATTTATGGTCTGTTCCTTATAAAATTTGTGGTTTTCCAGCAAATCACTGAGGAGTGAAGTCACTAAATAATGACAAGCATTTGAGATTCAGACTTCATATACTTCAGACAATGCACACTAACACTAATCTTGTTATTCTAGCAATTTTCTAAGTTTATAAGAGCAACATTTATGATCGGTCCCTATTTGAGTGTGTTTGTGCCCCATTTTTTAAGGCTTTGACCACATTTCTTGAGCTAAGAGGTTGAGAGGTACATACGGAGGGCAGAGCAAATACAAGGAAAATCAAGTATATTCTGCAAAACTAAAGAAATGTTCCTGATTATCCTTGTATTTCTGCCCTCTCTCTCTCATATCTCTAAACTAGCTGGATTTTATAGTTAAAAAAAAAAAGCAACAGACATCCTTTCACCATTTTTTTGTTTTCAACAGCAGTGATATACTGTGCAAGCATTGAAATGTAAGTCCCATATGCATGCGCAGTACATCAACAAATGCGAAGAATGAGGAAACAATGCAGAGGAACACTATGACACTGTTATACAAAGACATTATTTAAGAAAGGTAAGCAATTTCTTAAATAATGTCATTTGTTAATAGCAATAATTGACTCAGGGGTGTGGGTATATGAGGATTTATCCACAAATGGTTTTGTTTAAGGGTTCTGATGAAAAAGACATCAAGATCCAAATGAATGCAGTTGATCCCAAGGTTCCTATTGTAATATAGCCTCCAGATTAATCTGATTTTTACTGCCAGGTATGCCCCAGGTATAAGCAATGTCCTAGCTGATACTTTCTCTCAGTTTCAGCTGTCCAGAGTCCAGGAACTGACCCCAGGTACCCACTGGAGCCCTACAATCAACCATCTGGAAATGTGACTTATTGGAGAACAATGACCATTGTTCTGCTCAGTAACTCTTGGGCAAGCAGTACCAAGGAAGATGCATATGTCCACTGTTTTATCCTGTAAGAAATTTTACCTCAGTTTGCCATGGACAGAGAGACAGAGATACCTGCATTTAATCATGCATTGTGTTTTGTCCAGATGCTTTATGTGGGAAGCTGTCAGTTTGGCTTGCATTCAGTTATCAACTTTAAGTTGATTAGCCAGGTTCTTTGGATTGATGGACTTTGTGAAACACGTGGTCAGCAGGATGGTTAAAGGATGGGGCACTTTAAAAGGTGTAGTTAGGGATGGGAGAAGACCTATAGGAAAAGCTTTGCTTGGTTAGCAGGGGCATGCAAGTCATAGTGCCGGATTATCACAGCTACGGAGTTTGGGTAGTTTTATTCTCCTGGCTGTATGCTGGCACTTTCAGGTCACTGAGCTCCTGCAGTCCCTAAACAGAAGTTTAGGTCCAGTGATCCAGCAGGCCTTTTTATTAGTCTGGAGTGTATTTTAGGGATTTTGCTTTTTTCTTGTGAGTTTTACTGTTGGGTTTGGTAGGTTTGCAAACTAGGTTAGGCTGTGGATTCATGGGTAACTTCCTTTTCATAAAACTAAAGTAAAAGATGTGCCATCCTTAATATGTTAGAAATACATATATACACACAAACACATTCACACCCCTCCACGCATACACACACACACACATATATATATATATATATATATATATATATCAATTGTCAAATGACTGCTATGTTGATGTTGCTAATGGCAACAAATAAACAATGACACACTAGTGCATATGCTCTGAGGCTAATCCTCAGAATATGCTATGAATAAAAAAGTGCTTTTGTATGCAGGAGGAAGCTCCCTTGCACCCCCCACACCCCCTGCTATTTGTTTATTCCAACTCCCAGACCACTTAATCCTTGTGGAAAGGGCATATTCCCCAAGCATAGGGGTTGTCCATTCAAGCACCACCGTTGACCATCTTTATAGTCAATTAATATATATATATATATATATATATATATATATATATATATATATATATATATATATATATATATATATATATATATATATATATATATATATACACATATATATATATATATATATATATATACACACACATATATATATATATATATATATATATATATATATATATATA
Organism: Protopterus annectens; assembly: GCF_019279795.1. Classification (NCBI taxonomy): domain Eukaryota; kingdom Metazoa; phylum Chordata; order Ceratodontiformes; family Protopteridae; genus Protopterus; species Protopterus annectens. The sequence goes on from NC_056737.1 coordinate 1,377,251,822, forward strand.
TATAGATATATATATATATATACCATGTTTGGTTGACAAATGCAGATGTTCGACAAGTGCACTAGCTCGACAATCTCCAGGTAGGGGAATATTCCCCTTTCCCAAGTACTGTCCAATCTTGGAGTTAGTATATATAATTAGGGGGTGTGTGGGTGGCTTGTCCCATGCAAAAACTATGTTATTTATTATTTTTTTGAAATCTGCATTCACCAAAGGTTTATATATATATATATATATATATATATATAGAGAGAGAGAGAGAGAGAGAGACATATATCTAGATCTACATACATATGTAATAGATTTATACACAGAAACACACACATGCACACATACTGATGTGTATATATCTAGCCAGATAGATAGACATACCATACACACATCTATATATGCGTCTGTGTGTGTATCAGTTATAGTGAAATGAATCAAAGGAAACTACAATGAGCAATTAAGAGAAAAATCATCTTAAAAAAAAGAGAAGAAACAACTGTCATGGGGAATAGCCTTTCAGCTGTTCAACAAAAAGAAGTTCAGGTTTCAGCCTCAGCACAGGAGATTATCCATTAACTTAGAGGAAAAATAAATCAAATGCATTCAGATGTGATTAAAATAAGTGAGAAGCTGAAGAAGTACATATGTTTAAACAATAAAAAGCTGGAAAGGATAAGACTGGATAAATATAAGGCTTCTTAAGAAAAGCTGAAAAAATAGTAGAGCAAGAAGACCTGGGATGTTCTTCTGCACCACAGAAACTAGAAACAACAGATTGCATTAAGTTTATGAAAGTACAGCTAAGCAACTTAACTAGTATTCCAAAGCAACATTTGCTAACTGAAAGGGCACACAATGTGTATGCTCTGAATTTGGCTATGAGAAAGAAGCCCAGACCTATAACTGTAAAATGCAGTTATATCAGCAGAAGAAGCTGATCTTGACAAATTGTGACAGAATGGTAAAGTATTATCAATTGGGAACACCAGAGTGCTCATGAAACGTGATTATTTACTGTACACCATGCAGCTGAGAAGTGATTTTATCCCTGCAATCACAGGATGCTGAGAAGCAGGTGTAATATTCAAATTGCTATATCCAGCTGTCTTCAGACTATTTTTTTTCTGAAAGAGCAAAAACATGCTGGGGGCAGAACAGGTAATGGAGGAAATTAAAAAAATATATATAAACCCAGCAAAATGTGAACTGACAAGTTGAAGGGAGTTCTGTTTTGCTTCTCTTTACTCCGACAATGGCACAGCACACAGAGCATGCCAGTAAAAGCTTTTCCAGTGTTCAAAATGCAAATGACTGAGTGAGAGAAAAAAAAAACAGGAGTACCTTGGACTTGAACCAGAGACCAGTGTTGGGTGATCAAGATGAATTAATGATTTAAAGGGGCAGGAAGAATGTGAACATTAAAGTAAATGGATGAACTGTAAAGTGTCATTTCCATAAGATGCAGTTTGGACCTAAGAAGTCTACTTATGCAAGAACTGTTAAGGAAAGAAACAAATGGAAATTTGTGGATTGTGTTAAACTGGTAGGAGGACTCTAAAATATAATTCACACTTTCTCATTAATGTTTAGAAGGATAATGAAGGAACTGAAGATATAACTGTCATTATTTTTCCCTAGTAATACGTGTAATAAATTTCTTGAGGTCAAATGCATGTTATGTTGTAAAATAGTTCTGGACAGTATACAGAGGTACTTTAAATGTGATGTCTATTAATGCCTGTGATGTTAAAGTAGGAAAGTGCTTTGTAAAAACTTTGGTAACAGGCTTCAAATTGATGCTCTCAGACACATACACTGGCTCATGACAGACCTTATAAATGGTATTTCAATAAGAAACTGCCCTGTGTTTTCACACACTGTGTTCCCCTTCAGCCCAACAAACACAACTATCTTCTATATTTATCTGACTGTGATTTGCCTGAAAAGCAATGCCTACAGTATTATATTTCAGTGTTACTGTCATGCACATGCACTGCTGTTCAATAGTTGAGATGAATGGAATTTGAATGATAATTTCATATTGATCATTTACCTACCCTGTGTTTCACCACAGTCTAACTCCCACAAATGACAGCCATATTCTGTGTGCACCTCTGAAGTTTGACTGTGATGAATCTGAAAGAAGCAAATATGGCAGTAATGCATTCAGATTTTTGTTATCAGGCACATACATACATTAGCTCTGAAGTTTGACTGCGATGAATCTGAAAGAAGCAAATATGGCAGTAATGCATTCAGATTTTTGTTCTCAGGCACATACATACATTACATCCCAATAATCATTATCAATGGTCATGTCCTACAAAAGACATCATTTACCTGTCCTGTACTTTTGCAGACCACCTACATATCCACTTTTATAAAAGACAGCCATCTACTGTATACACCACTGCTATTTGAGTGCGATGAACATAAAAAGTAATAGCCACAATAATGTATTACATTTTACTGCTCTCAGATGTATATACTGCTGCCCAACAAGCCATGTGAATGGTCCTACAACAATGACCATTAAACTATTTTCTATTCATTCTACATTTAACACATTCTCATGACTCATAACCTGTTATCTTTCATTATACTAAGTCTCATAACCTTTGCCAATCTTTGTTTACAAATGGGTTATTGTTAGAGTCTTCTCATCACTACACACACTGACTCCTGACTAACTAAACCATTTTAATCAAATGTGTTTGACTGTAGACATATTATCCTGATGATGTGCAATCATGTAAAATGTTTCTATAGTTAAAGAGGTGTGGGAGTAAAACACTTTGCATGGTGAGGTGTATGGAGCTTTCCCCACATTATCCAGGATATTTATTTTAATAAAATTATGTGGTATAGATTCAGTAAATATATCTTCACTGTAAAGTGAAGGCCTGCACTAAACCATATTCAAAAAATATGAAATCTGAGACGAATCCTAAATTCATTAATTAGGACAACTGCAGACTGTAAAAAAAATATATATAAATAAATATGAAATAAAAATCCTTGATCAGAAATTGGAGACAGTAAACAGTGTGAAAGCAGTACATAAAGAATGGCTGAATTCAGAAACTTAGCACTATAGTTCAGGTATTAACCTCATCAGCATATGTACCATTTATTCAAATTGTATGTCATTATTGGCAGGGTTTTACAATCAAGTTTTGTCCCCACACATCTACCCTCCCTATATATAACTCTAAAGTTTCACTAACTATGAGGCGATTCACTTAACAGTTTTTGGCATAAATCACAGTGTGTTCAAACCAAATATACAAATGAGAGGTTGGATGTGAGGAAGTAGTATGCAAGCAACTAAGAAACAACCATTTGCAGTACAACAGCAACTCATTTAAGACTTAGACACTAACAAAATGCTTACTCATAGTCAATGATTTTGAAATAGGGCTGCAAATAGGCTTCCTGTTAAAAGTGTGAGGACCACAATTTTGATCTTCAAAAAAGGGAGAGAGAGAGAGATTGTCAGTGTCAACAATCCCTAAAGGTAGAATGGTATTTTTTTACAGGAGAACAGTGTTGCAATTCTTAGAATGTTTTGTGATGAAATGTCAAAATAGGACTGATTTTTTTTATATGCATGTACTAAATGTGCCATTTCATCATCATAAGTTGACATGTCACACTGCACTTTGTTTCTGTTAAGGGGGATGTATGACTTCTGCTTAGCCTGAAGAATGAAAAACATACATACAATATGTCTTTACTGAGCTATCACTATATGAGAAGTGAAAATCATATATGTTTCTGTAAAAATTTCAACTTACTTTCGTACTAACACAGAACTGCAGTGAAATGCCTAAGGGAAGAATGTAATCATATGTGCATTTTGTATCTGTGCACTCAAGGAAATCTTAATGAATTTTCTAATCAATATTTTTTAAATGATGATTGATAAAATGACTTATAGATCTATGTACACACAGTTGTTTCACAACAACAACAGTTTGTCATGTTGTTATAGTCAATTTCCATTAGGTGTAGGCATATGATTTATTTGACTGCAAACCTGACATGTCCAGAACTCATTTTCTGCTCTACTTAGTTGTCACTTGATATTTAACAAAATAATTCCTACATCTCAACTTACTGAAAAACAAATCTTCACTTAGTGAAATTAGAGTTTTGTAGGAAGCTAATAAATGTCCAGCAACACCAAACAAGAGTGAGGAAATGATAACATTTCCAATGCAGTGTAAGCTATCTCACACTGACAAGAATGACACAACAAACAATGCAAAAAGATTTCAGGACTGGAAACGCTGAAGACATGTACTAACAAAATTAATACTTTGATAAGCTACTGTGTATCAATGATTGGAATTCCCAAAGCTCTGTAATATTTGAAGGAGAATGTGCTACCCTCTGATTCAGCATTAATGTGCACTGATATCACTAAAAGTAGAATGGTAATGTTGTGTGTGTTTTGTACATGCATAGCCTACTGTAAAATTGTGAAAGGTTTGTTAAGAACTCTCAATAGAAGTATGATATCCAACCTTTCATACACAGATACCAAATGCAGGGTTTCACAGGCCATTTCACCATCACAATCTGCTATGTTGCACTAACCCTGTTCTCAAATGGCATGTGACTTCTTTTCAGGGAAAATGTAACACATGCACAGAATATATTTCTATTGAATTGTCATTACATCAGATGCAAACATACAACATATTCCACAGACAAAACAAACAAACAAAAAAAGCATTTTTGACTGCAAATTTGGCTTGTTTCAAAACTTCATGTACTGAGGTAGATGTCCTGCATTCAGATTCAACAGTTAGCTGCAATGGAATCCCTAAAGATAGAATGGTGGTCTTAGGTGCATTTTCTACACGAGTATCCCAGTGTAATTCTATGAAAGTTTTGTTCAAAAACAACTTTGCCATAAACACATTTTATTTTCGTAAAGCATATTTGCTTTCTTGCAAATGATCTTTACAGTGTCACATATAAAAAACACAACTTAGTCTTTTTCCTCTGTTTGAATGAAATTTCATGATAGCTTCTTTACAACTTTGCTCATGTAAGATCTTAGTCATCAATTTTAACGTTTTTGGTTATTTGAGGATCCTAAAGTATAAGATATAGCCCATCATTATTCCCTGTCACTGGGGTCATAAATCTACTGATTCTCTCTGAATTAATTGCAGTTTTACTAGGTAGTGCAGCCTTCTCTCCCTGCATATAGGAAACATATTAAGTCTTTCGAGATTCACGGCTCTTTTACTGTGCAATCTTAGATTGAAGAAACATGATACCAAAAACAAAACCAGGTGGAATGGCCTATTCTGATTTCTGCTTGTTTCAAAGCATCTAATATAAAGCATTCTTTTGCACATGTAGAAGAAAGGGATCTTTGCAATATATTTAAACATAAAATACAAACCAGAGAGTGACACTAGAAGAATGTTTTACACATTCTGACCAGAAATTCTTGAAAATGAGCAATAATTCTGGGTACTACCATTCTGAATACATCTAGAAGGTCATAAACAAGTCGGTAGCAGATGATAATTTCATCTGTTGTAGGACTATAGTGCATTATAGAAAAGCAAAAGCTTTGCCAGAAAATAAAAGCATGTCACCATGTATTCTCCATTAGACAATGTTGAGATAGAACACAGTTAAATTTTAAAATAATCTATTTCAGCCTCCACGGACACTGGCATTGCACAGAACGTGTGTGTGTGTGTGTGTGTGTGTGTGTGTGTGTGTGTGTGTGTGTGTGTGTGTGTGTGTGTGTGTGTGTGTGTGTGTGTTTTAGCTTCTAGATGCAGTGCTCATTTAAGAAATTTCAATTGAAGACTGCCATTTGACCTTTTATGAATGGTTTCACAGGCATTTCACTATTATACTCTAGCTTGTTGGACTACATTTAGTTTCCATTTAGGACTGATATATTCTGTTTCTTAGGCTGAAGAATGCAGAACAGGCCCAGAATATAACTTACTTGTGTTGACAATTGATCAGTAGTAAAGATCATCCATATTTCTCCAGGGAAAGCAACTTGTTTATAGCAGGAAAACATGCCATGACTAAAGCATCCTGTGATGACATGGGCAATGTGGTGTGGTAATATTCAGCAAGAGGCTGTGCTGATATCTCAAAAGGAAGGATAATAGTCATAACCATGTTTAATATCTGTCTGTCTGAAGATGAGTTCCTTAAAGTTTTATCAAGAACCCTTAAATGAAGACTGAGATATTGCCTTTTAGGTATAGGCATGCAGTCATTTCACAGTGATTGACATTTTGCATTGAACTAATTTTCACATGGGGTGGTTATATGATTTACGTTAACTGTGGAAATGTATATGTCCAGAATGTATCTTTGTTGCATTATTGCATCAGATGTAAAAAAATGTATATTTCGCAGACAAGCACAGCACATCAAGTCATTTGTCATTGCAAATTTGTCATTGCTAAAACTCCATGGGCTGAAGAAGAAAGTCAATGTGTTGTGTTGAAAGTCAGGACTGAATTTCATTGAAATTGCTAATGGTAGAATGTAGGCAGAGGTGCATGCTGTACATGCACATCTTGGATTCCTTTAGACATTTCCTCTGGACTTCTCAAAGGTGTCTGAAAGACTTCTTCTTGGCCATAGACATAAGCAGTAATTAATTTCAGCTTGGTAGAATGGCAAGCTTATGTGAGTTTTGTGTCTGAGTATGCTATTATAATTCATGGAACATATTTAGAATATATGTTTGCTGAGTTGTCATTAATTCAGAAGTAAAAGGAACACACACACATATATGTGGGTGTGTATATATATATATATATATATATATATATATATATATGTATATATATATATATATATATATATATATATATATATATATATATATATATATATAATTTCTTCAGACAAAGCCAGATTTTACAGACTTTTGAGACTGCAAACTTGGCATTAGCAATGTGTTGACAGGAACAATGAGCTTCAGTCAAATTTACCATCAAGCTGCACTAAAGTCTCTATGGGCAAAGTAATAATCTTATGTACATTTTGTAACTTGGTAACCTGTTGTCATTCCCCTAAGTATTTTGTTAATAAATCTTAAAAGAGAGCTGACATATGGACTTTTTTAAAGAGGTACCAAAAGTAGAGTTTCACAGGCATTTCACCATCACAGTATGGCTTGCTGCATTATATTCACTTTCCATTATTGGTGGGGATATAACTTCTGATCAGGGTAGGGAATGCAGCAGAACATTGGTCCAGAATATATATTTAATGAGTCTTCATTACAGCAGTGGTAAAAAAGCATGTATATTTCATCAGACAACGTGTAAATATGGACTCAATGACACTCCACGAGCATATGGAGACAATGTATTGCAGTCAAATTCAGCACTAAGCTGCACTGAAATACCTAAGGGTAGAATGCCATTTCTAGATGCATTTTGTAACAGAATATTTCTTAACAGCTCCACTGGGAGATTAACATGTTGCCTTTTATACAAAGGTATCAAGCATTGAATTTTTCAGGCATTTCCGTATCATATTTTGAAATGTAACACTATACTTTGTATTAGAGGTGATGTGTGTCGTAATACCCATGGGGAAATACAGCACATACCCGCAATTTATCTGTTATGTGCATATTTCAGCAAAAATGAAAATTCTATTAATTTCTTCAGAATGCAAATGTTTATTTTTGTCAGTGGAGATAGGATTGTCGTAGTTCAAATTTAGACTTGCATGAAATGAAGTGCATTATATAAATATAAAGTAATGTATCTATCTTTAGTCTTGGAATCAACAACTACATTCATTTTATAGCTGAGTGCCATGACACAATATTCCTTGAGACATTTGTTAGAATATTTCTAACACTTTCAGAGATATAGTCCTATAGTGCAATTTGCCAGCTGAAGTCTTATATAGCCATTTGGTTACCCTGTGTTTTTTGCCATTCAGTTCACAATAGAAACATACATCTGACATTTTTAGGCTAAAATAATCAGTACATGGCTTAATCAGAAAAATAAAATGCATCTCTGGAAGGCACTATTCCCCCATTAAGGAAAGTGCAAGTGTGAAGAGCAAATCTCTGCAGATGATTATGAAATCAGAATATAAGTAATACCCTTCATTCATGGAAATATAATCTCTGTTATTTTAAATACTGCAGCAAAACTAGGCATATTTTGCTTGCTCTGAAAGACGTTTTTCTTTCAGCTTTTCCCGGTTAGAGGTTGCCACAGCGGAACTCCGGTCCACTAATGATTGGCAGTAGATTTTTATGGTGCTGAGGTGCCAGCCCGATGCCCAAACTTCAATGAAGGCACGCCCATTCACACATGTCTTTCGAATGCCACTCGACCGCGGGGAGGACATGCAGACTCCACACAGAAAGCGCTCCAGCCGAGAACCGAACGGGAGAACCTCTTGCTGTGAGGTTACAACGATACCGCTGCACCACCACAGCTTCTTGCTCTGAAAGACATGTACATACTTAAAATTATGCTGTCTATATTCTGCCTACATATTATAGGTTATGCATTCTGCTTTGTAATGCTGACCATCAAGGTTTTTTATCCAATAAAGTATTGAGATAATGATATTTGTATGTTACATCACATTCACATTAGGTGATAGAATAGCCACCTGAAGTTGATAAACCACATCATTTGAAAACCAGTCATTTGAAAACAAACGTACAGCATTTAGTTCTCTTGAAAGTACCAGATACAGCCATTATAAAAACACAGATATGTATGATATGATTTGAGGCTAAATAGAATGATATGTTTATGTTGTGGCATAATTTTTTTTTATTTAAATCCAAATTCAGCAAGGTACTATGCATTTACCTTTAAGGGTAGGAATACTATCCAAAGATGGTTTGTTGGTAGTACTAAGATGCATTCATTCTTGCTTGAGGAGAGTATGTCATTGTTATTCTACTGAAAAGACTAAAGACTGCCATCACCCAGAATGATGCCGCAGTACAAGGACAAAATGACTTCCACAATTGGCTAAGCTTCTGGTGCCATTCTAAAGGGATCCAGTATCTGTCTGCCTGCCTGGGATGACATGGTCGACAGACCATGATGCTTTGCCAGGGATGGCCTGCATGTGTCACCCCTGGGATTCCGGATACTGGCTAGGGTTCTTGCTGCCCCTATAGTGCCTTTTTTAGGCAAGGTTCAAATGACAAATTCACCACCATAACAGGAACAGGCTAGCAAAAACTGAGGGTGATGCTACTCAATGCTAGATGTCTAAATCCCAAAATGCACTCACTCGAGGCACTCCTTAAAATGGAGAACATCGATATCTGTGCAGTGACTGAGACCTGGTTCAAGGCTCCAGAGAGCACCCCTGCACTACCAGGCTATAACTCATACTACACATTTCGGCCATGTAACCTGGACCGGAACACCAAAGGCGGAGGTGTGTCCATATTCATTAAGGATATACACACCTCCAGGCTAGCTGCTCAGCATAATGCATCCGAGGTTATCCAAGTGCAACTAACTTTGGGCAAAACTGCAATCCAAATTGTAGCTTGCTACATATCACCCACCATGCCCCAGGATTCCCACTCCTCTTTTCATGATGTACTGGAAAATATTAGGGTTCAACCAAACACCTTAATAATGGGCGATTTCAACTATCCCACCATTAACTGGGAAAACTACTCATGTACCAACTCCTTTGCTCAACGCTTTCTGGAATTCATAAACTCCAATGCCCTGGATCAACTTATCCACACCCCCACCAGAGGCAACAATATCCTAGATCTAGTCATTACCAACATGAGTGACTGGTGTTCCACACCTGAAGTCAACGCCTCATTGGTCCGATCCGACCATGAGCTAATTACCCTAGATATCCACATCATGCCTCCACCCGCCATTAAGGAAACCATGGTAAAAAATTTCTCCAAAGTCAACTTCATGCTTTTTAAGACAGAAGTGGTGAACTTCATGACACCCATGCAGATGGACAATACAGTTACGACTACTGAATCCTACAAAATTGCACTTTATAAGCACTTACATGACTGCATGGATCGTGCTATCCCAAACAGAACCAAGATGCTATCCTCCAAAAAAAAGGATGCCAATCTGGTGGTCCCCTGCCATAAACAAACTGTACAACAGAAGGAAGAAACTGTTGCAAAAGAGAGTAAAAACCCTTGAGTGGAGGAGCTCCCTGGTCAGCCTCAGTAAGAAGCTGCGATCCCTGATAAAATCCTCCAAAGTTAGTTACAAAAACAAAATCGCCACTGATTCGAAAGACAACCACAAAGCATTCTATAGCTATGTCAAGAATCTCAATGGCAACACTCAGATCTGCTCTGAGTTACAGCATGATGGCACTAAATATACAGACCCAACTGATATTGCCAACATCCCGACAGATAGGTTCAGTGCTAACTTTACCTCCCTCTCATCCCCTAAAGAGCCCATCTCTATACAAGAAGAAGGCAAAGTTCCTGTAATCACTGCTGCACAGGTAAAAACCACACACTTCAAAGCCAAGAACACAGCATCCATGGGACCAGACAACATCCCAGGCTGCGTTCTACACAAACTACAGAACGAACTGGCACCGCACCTAAGTACCATGTTCAGTCATAGCCTCACCTGAGGCTTTGTGCCTGCTGAATGGCGCACAGCGATGGTTAACCCACTCCACAAGGGGGGAGCCACCATGGACCCTGGGAACTACCGCTCCATTAGCCTGACGAGCCTGGTCTGCAAGGCCATGGAATGTGTCATCATGGAACTTATAAACAAAGACATTGGTAATCTCCAAACTCTGGACCCCACCCAGTTTGGGTTTGTAAAAGGCAGATCGTGTCTCCTAAACTTGATAGACTTCTTTGAAGCAGTCACCAAAGCCATAGACAAGGGTAAGGTGGTTCACACAGCCTATCTAGATCTTGCCAAGGCTTTTGACACCATCCCCCACTCTGGAATTATAGATCAACTCACTAAGCTAGGTATAAATCCCTATGTTACAAGATGGGCTGCCAACTGGTTCACTGACAGAACCCAAACTGTGAAAGTAGCAGACTCCAAATCGGACTTCAGACCAGTGACAAGTGGAGTACCACAGGGTTCAGTCCAGGGTCCTCTCCTATTTGGTATCTACTTATCTGAAGTACAGGCTAACACAGAAGGTCTTTGGCTAATGAAGTTCGCAGATGACTGCAAACTAGGAGCCATAATCAAAACTCCTAATGATGTGGACATCCTACAAAAGGGCCTCACTGAGACAGATGCCTGGTGTCAAAGCCATGGCCTCAAGCTCAATGCCAAAAAGTGCATTGTCATCCCTTTTGGTAAAAACTCTGTACCCATGAACTACAACATAGGCAGTAGTATACTTAAAACTGAAAGTGTGATAAGAGACCTTGGGACACAGGTGGACAGTAGTCTCTCCTTTGATAATCACATCGCCACAGTAGTCAGGAAATCCTTCTACATGGCACACCTCATCACAAAAGGTTTCTCATCCAGAAAAAAGAGGTCATTGTTCCCCTCTTCTCATCACTCATTAGATCCATTATAGAGTACAACACCCCTTTTGGTATGTACCTCACAAGACATCTACAACAACTGGAAAGGCCACAGAAATACCTCACAAAGAGGATTACCAGCCTCAAACAGATGCCCTACGCAGACCGTCTCAAAAAACTCCAGCTTTACTCCATCGCATATTGCCTACTCAGAGGTGATCTCTGCCTAACATACAAAGCTATGTCAAACCCAGAGCTGTTGGACATGCTCCACTTAAAGAAATCCCAGTCCCTCCAAGCTACATGCTCTAGGGACCTAAACCTTGTCACCACAATAAACAGAACATGCCGGAGGGATAAATTCCTGTCCCAGAGACTTCCCATACTCTGGAATAAACTACCTATCTATATCAAACAAAGCTCCTCATTAGCACTCTTCAAGAAAAATCTTGATGATTGGATGGGAAATAGGAAATTCACCCCAGGGATCACCTCTGTGGCTCTGCTTGACAGTGGCACAGGAAAATAATTTTCTTGGGTGGCAAAAGCCAGGGTACCTTTTTGGCTGGGCTTGTATAGACCCCAGGGCCGATAGCCTAGTACCTACCTATGAACCTATGAAATGGCTTCAGTAGGAAACAGAGCAAAATTTATTTTGAATACATTCACTTACAAACTGCTTAATAACGGTTATTGCCCCCATCAAAACAGTTGTTTATGAGAAATGAAAAATATTACTTAAGAATCCAGTCAGGAATTCAGTTGCAAAAACCCTCATGTACTTTTAGTATCATTAGAAAAGTCATCTTATATGGTTTCCCCAATGTAATTGAATGCCCTTCCTACAGGGTCACAGACAATCACTGTCCTTACTCTCCTTTGCAGGCAGCTAAAAAGCCATCTGATAAATCAGTACAAGCGCAAATGTTTTGATGATGCAGGTTAACAGGAGGCTATCAACTCACTGAAGGCTACATTCATGACTTATCTGAGACTGCAAGGTATATATTTCATTTATAAGTACAGAACTGTAAATGCTGCATTTTTAACAATATTTTGTTAATATGTTCTATTGTTATAGCTGCTTCTCAGGTATGACATTTCTTCTATATATAATTAATTGTTTTATTCAGTATACACCTCATATTTAGTGTATCTAATGTACTTTCTATGTCTGTATTATTGTCTTTTACTTGGGCCATTATTAAAAAGGTTGTCTGGCCACTCACCCATCCAATTAATGACTAAATAAAAAATAGATTATGCCACTAATATCCCCTAAGAATTTCCTGAAAAAAAAAACTAATTTGGAAATACAGGAATTTACATACAAGGAACAAACATAGCCAAAACAGCAGTTTGGAGACAGTCCTTTGGGAAATGGTCAATAGTAAACAGGATAACACATTTCAAAAGGAAAATGGGCTAGAATAAAATACTAAGAAATATTATAATGCTAGGAGGAGATGTGGGGATTTGAGCCATTGGCAATGTTCAGAACATACCATGGGATGCAAATACATACTGGGTGGTTTGGGGACTTTGAATGTTTCCATAGATAATGGATATAGTCAAATAAGGCAGGGTATTAATTAAAACCTTCAGAAATGGGAGAATAAGGGAGGAATGCTAGTGGGTAGAAACATAGCAAATGTTTGTACCACAAAAAGTTATATTTTGAAACAGATCCCAAAATGTGGAATGATGGAGAATTCAAAATAATCCATGAAATTTATGAAGAGTATGAATGGCAGTATACAGAAGCAAGAAAGAGAGAAAAATGGAAAAGTCAAACTGAGGGTGCAAAAAAGAAGTTAGGAGGCTATGGAATGCCAAATTCTGGTGCATATGCCTCTTGTATGAACTGTTTGACAGTGATTAATGGCAAAAGAGTGGTGGTCATTTGGGATGTAGGGTGTTTTTTTTTTTGTGAAAGAGTTTGGATTGGATAGCAAAGAGGAACAGAATCAGATAACTTCTTGAAACATTGGAGAAATATATAAGGAAGGGAGTTACGAGTCTGGGGATGTTACCATAACACATATGCCTAAAAGAGGAAACAGTGACGTCAAGGTGGAGGGGGAAGAAAACATGACATAATGTGGAAGGAATGGTTTGAGGCAAGAATTATGGAAATTGGACAGTTATGTGTGATAGATTTAGAAGGCAAGGTGAAACTAACATCCCAGAAAATGTACAGAGAGAGTAAACAATTGAAAGACTACATTAGTGGCTTTATAAGTACAGGGAAGACAAAGTATGATGGTGAAATAAGGGCTTTAGGACATAGAAAGGAAACCAGAAGACTAAAGAATATATTGAGAAGTAGAAAGGATGGAAGGCTGTGGCCAGTAAATCTATGTAGATTCATAGATGCAGATCGAAGAGGACTGGGAGTAAATGTTGCTGATGGGTAGCAAACTAGAATAGATGCATTATAAGAACAGCAGTTGTGAGCAATTCACAAACAGTATTACACACCGGTGTGGAAGGAGGAAGAAACATTTCTGTAGGTATGTACAGAAGACAGAAATGATTCTTATGTTTTAGAATCATGACAGGATGCAGGGGATATAGGAAGTGGTAGAAAAGTTATGAAGACTGTGCTAAACATAATAAGGGCATGTATAAAATGCTGCATTTGTTTTAATGCAACAGATATGTTAATCTAACAGATCTGAATCAGTTGTATAATGCTTTTTAACACCTTAAATGACAAGTCAGAAAAGTAAGAGTTTAAGGACTTTCATGTTTTAAAAGATGATGATGTCAAATCCTAATAAATTAGCTAATATGTTTAGGGGCATATTTGAAGTAGCCATTCTTATGCTTTTGTGACTTGAAGAGGCACATGATAACCCTACAGTTCTAGCTTTTAACGACTTCTTCTTCTTATTCCTGGTTATTCAAAATGCTGACACATGATAGCCCAGGTGAAGGTAGTCTTCATCTTAGGTTTCTAAAGTTTGTAATTAGTGAAGCTGTTGTAGCTGTTAGCCTATATATTTAGATTCTCCCGCCAGAAAAGCTGCTATGTTGTGTGTATGGCAAATTCTTATGACAAGTCCTTTTTTGGATAATTTGTGGCTGGTATTCCTTCACCTCAGTTCTTAAAAATCCTTGGAAAGGTGGCTGTTTCTTCCATCCATCTATCCATCCAAAACCCCCTTTTTCCATTTTTGCACATGGGGTTGGAATGTTACTTTACCAGTGGCAATCATCTAGAACCAAAGTTCATACCCCAGGTGGCTAGCCCTGCCTTGGCTGTTCTTCTGTATCACATATTCACACCTATTGCCAATTTAGAGTGTCCAATCCACCTATTGCATGCCCTTGGAATGTGGGAGGAAACTGGATCACCCGGAGGAAACCCATGCAAACAAAATGACATGCAGACTCCACATAGAAGGCACCCCAACCAAGAATTGAACTGGGGAGCTCTTGCTGTGAGGTAAGAACACTATCTGCTGAGTCACTGTACTACTCTGGCTGTTTCTTATCTCTGAAAAACATCTGTTTTACTAATACATGAGTAGTGTGGTTTCAGGTCTGTCAATAGAACAGCCATTGCCCTACTCTGTCTTAGAGATACCTGACTGGGAAAACAAGATGACAATCAAATGACACAACTAGATTTTTTTTGACTGAAAACTAGGTATTTGACTATTTACCACTTAGTACAATACAAACAAATGCTGACACTCAGAGTAGCATCTGTAGTTACTGACCGACAGATCTCACTGTAATTCCCCTTTATGGATCATATTAAATAATAGTTTATAATACCTAATATAACTGCTGTGGAGCATAACAAGATTCAATACCTCATTTACTTCTTTATTTATTAATTTATTTATTTATTTTCTTGCAAATGAATTATTACTTGAAATGCAGGGAACTACACCAATACCACTTGATGATAATCTGGTTCTTACCAAATGTATCTTTTCTCCACTACTGACGTCAAGATCAGTGGTCAGTATCATATGTGGGCTCATTCTTATTTTAATCTCAGACTTACTATAAACCAGGGCAAAACCTAATCAATGGCCATCAATTACTGGTGTATAAAACTAAAGAAATACTTATTAGATCTAGGATGGAGATGATTCCTCCCTACAACTAAGCAACCCATTGTCTGGGAAGATCTCTTAACTATGTACATGCCTTCAGATACCTAACAATATGGCTTTTACCACAGCTCCATTTCATGAAACACATATTTGATATGTGCCTTATTGAGGTCATACTAGAAAACAGTGTTATTTAGAACTTTAAAATATGTATCTGATAAATATGAAGAGAAATTTTATCTGCAGGAACAAAAGAGCCACTGTATTGTAACAGCTTCTTAGTTTACATGTTTAAACAATAAGATAATGCTTAAATCCTTTACATTGTTTGGCAGATTATCAGCTTTGGGAAGTGAGCACAGCAGGAAAATACCCTGCATGGGAGAGGTAAGTAGGACTTAGTCTGAGTTCTTCTAGACCACGTTAATTTAATGTTTTTGTAGTCAGATTTCAACAAAACATTCCAATGCTAGAGATGGACTTAATGAAAGGTACCATATCATAACACACAGGATTCCTTACAGTACTTTCACATTGTCAAGTAAAAGAACATAAAACATTGTCATCTGAATGTGCATACTCCAATAATTCCATTTTGCAATTTATGAGAGATGCCTTTGTTTCAACTAAGTGCACAAAGAAAACCCTTATTGACATATAATCTCACATCTGTTGTGCACAGTCCATTACTACTTCCATAAAGCTAGGCTGTACCTTCCCTCTTTGTATGGAAACTTTTCACTATATCATGTTTACACCAATGGCACTGGAGGGCTCTCTATCATGTGTGATACCCAAAACTGTGGGACCAGAGTATCCAAAAATGTAATTTGTGAATCAGACAAAACAGAGTTTGTTGAAACTCCTTGTTGCATACAGATATAAATTATTTTTTTTTGGGGGGGGGCTTCACCTACTGCGTAACCCATTATGGGTGACTGTCCCCTACTTCCCTACAGCTTATACATCGTAACTCTGGGATCCCTGCGTCACAGAGTAAGGGGAATATGCATATATATTTCCACCATATTTGCTACTGCACTTCTGCTTTTCTGAGGTGCATAGTTACAGTGTGTGGAGTTGGAAGAAGTACCGATGGGTAGCCCAAATGCTAGTCATAACTGTACAGTTCCCAAACCTGAGAAATCAACTATATTTATTAAGCTAACCTACTAATCAAGTTTAATTAAATGCACACACAGCCAAGGAATTTGTTAATACCTTTAACACACTATATACCTATATATTTCCCATTGTACAGAATTGACTGCTGACAACATCCTGCATTGTTGCACAGACATAAAAACCATTGGCTTAGCTGAGCACTCTTCTGTGTGGTAATTTATTACTCTATCCTTAAATTTTTGCAGAGCCATAATGCATATTGCCTATGCAGGCATTCTGGAATTTGTTGCTTACCTTTCAAGAGATCACAAGGGATACGAACTGATGGTAAACAATATTGAACACTGCAACATAAGTGCCTCAAAATCTGGTTTGCTACAAATAATTTAAGGTTTTGTCATTTACATCATGTGCAGGATGTACTGCAGCTTACTGTGCTAGAAAAAATGGGCTCCCTCTTATGAAAACATTGGACTTTGTTTAATAACCAAAAACTCGTGAAATGCTGTATGTGGTTTGCAGTCTTGATCTGTGTCAGAACTGAACATGGAAGAATAATATCAAAATGTTCATGTTCACTTACAACCCTTTTCTTCCATGGAGAACTCCATTTAGAAACTTTTCACTATGTCTTGATCTCTGCAGTACTAATCCTACTGCATCACTCTAGGTATTTACTATTATTTTATTTATTTATTTTACATTTGTTTACTGTGAAAGTCCGACTGGATACAGGTGCTTTTTCAGAGGAGGCCCTGGGGAAAAGCTCCAAGAGTAACAAATACATATAATAGAGAGACACATGCAGCCAAGTGAGAAGCAAATACATACAAGATAGTGGTTTCAGACACAATAAGTACAGCAACAGCAATTTACATAAAAAAATGGTTGTTCATATTTAGTGGCTGTATCCAAATTATTATGTACAGTTAAAGTGAAACTACCATTAGTGGTAGATCATGCTAGTACAGTAAGAGTAATAACAGAATGAAAAGGAGGAATAGGTTATCCAGGGGAGTTGCAGGTGCAGAGCCAGGTGCTAGTAAGGTGTGTTTTTAGAAAGTTTTTTAAATTGAAGTGTTGAGGAGTTCATTACTAGTAAGTTAGGTAGCTTATTCCAGTGTTTGGAGATGTAGTTGGAAAGAACTGATTCACCTGCTGAATTGTTAGCTTTGGTGGTGTGTAGAAGTAGTTTTTGCTGGACTGAAGGGGTCTTGAGGAGGAATATGGCTGAATGATATCTTTGAGTGCAGGGTTTTTTCTGATTTATAGAGTATTTTGTGGGTGAAGGTAAGTTCATTAAAGAGAAGAAGTTGAGGGAGTTCAAGTCCCTTGAGCTGCTTAAGGATGAGCAGTGATGTAACTTGTATGAGGCATTAGTGGCAAATATTTTATTGTAATAGGCTTCAAGTTTGGCTAGATCTGTCTTGCGGAGGTTGGTTAAGATTGGGGAGGTGTACAGGAGAGTTGAGAGGTAGTGAGTTCCGGCAATGGTGGCTTTTGTGTTACTTGTCAGAAATCTGTTGTTTCTATATAGGAGAACTAGTTTTTCTTGTGAACTTTTTTAATGGAGTGGGCAATGTGAATATCACATTTCAGGTCATTGTCAGTTTCCACTCCTAGTAATTTGGTATGGTTTGTTGGGATGATAATTTTTTTTATTTTTATTTTTTTATTTTACATTTGTTAACCGGGCTAGTCTGGCTGGATACATGTCCATTTTCAGCAGAGGCCCGAGGAGAAAAGCTCCACTATCATACTATAAACTTTACAGTTCAAAAAAATCAGTAATCAAAAAACAATCAAACAATGACAAAAAGCAAACAACAATTGAATATACAGTGTAAAATAAGAAAGCAGGTAAAGGAAAGGTTATTATATATTTTGAAAAAATGCAGAAATGAAGTAAGCAAAAAGTGGAAAAGTACAAGTTGTGTCTGGTACTAATATTAAGGACATAGCCTCACATAGGAGTAGCCAGTAAGTGAGTAAGAGAAGAGAGGGTGATCAAAAAGTAGTTTTAAAAGCATGAGGTATGAGGATATAGGAAGTGTGATAAAAGAAGCAAGAGAAAGAAAGCAGATGGTCAGAAGGGAAATCAATCAGAAGTTAAGCATAATCAGTGGAAGTGAAAGGAGGGGACTGGAGAGGGTAAAATCTTTGCTGAGCTCAGTCAGGATTGGAGCATGGGCATAGCCAGTGATTTTGTAAATGATTTCTAATCTGTTTTTTGAAAAGGTTAGATGAGCCTAGGGAAGTCAGTTCTCTGGGAAGTTTATTCCAATATGATCCAACAGTGTTTGCAAATAAGGAGTCACCTGCTTTATTATGAGATTTGAGAGTAGTTACTAGAAACTTGTTGGCTGAGCGAAGTGTAGTAAGATTTTTATAAGGTGTGATGAGGTTATTCAGTATGGGTGTATTGGAGGGGTAATGTAGAATTTTGAAAGTGATGACGAATTGCTGTAGGAGTATTAGGTTTGGAAGTTCTAGCCAGTTAAGTTTTTTTAAGTTAAGACAGTGATGAGTGCAGAATGGAGAGCCTGTGGCAAACCTGGCAATATTATAGTAGGCTGAATTAAGTTTCTGAAGGTTAGCTTTAGAAATGTTGATAAAAGATGGAGAGGCATACAGTAGTGTAGAGATGAGGTGTGTTTGGGCAAGAGACACTCGGGATGTGGCAGTAAGAAAGGGCTTAAGTCTGTAGAGGGCACCTATTTTTTTATTAACTGTCTTGATAGTTAAATCAGTGTGATGGTCAAAGTTTAGCTGATTGTCTATGGTAATGCCTAGTAGTTTTGTGGAATGGTCAGGTTTAATGATAGTGCCATTGCAGGACACAATGGAAAAAGAGATTGGGGTGGATTTAAGGGTTGGGGTGAAAAGTAGAAGTTTGGTTTTTTGGGATTTAGGAGGAGACAGATATGTTGAAACCATTTTTCTGCTTCTGTGAAGACCAATTGGGTAGAGGAGTGGAGTTCTACTGGGGATGGAGCAGAGCAGATGAGAGTTGAATCATCAGCATACTGTATACAAGTGGATGTAGGGAGGGAAGTGGGCAGGTTATTTATGAATATAGAGAAGAGGAGGGGACCTAAGATGGATCCTTGTGGGACGCCAATAGTAACTGGGAGCTGAGAGGATAGATGGCTGTCCCAGAGGACTGCTTGTTTTCTGTTAGTCAAGTACGAGTCGAACCACTGTAGTGCTAGTGAATCAAGTGAGAGGGATTTTAAAGTATGTAGGAGAAGTTGATGGTTGACCATATCGAATGCTTTCGAGAGGTCAAGGAATAGTGCAGAGGAGAAAAGGTTGTTATTGCGATTTTTGTTGATTATGTCAGTGAAGGAGAGAAGGGCAGTAGAAGTACTGTGGTAGGGCCTAAATCCATGTTGTGAGTCTATAAGCAAGTTGTTATGCAAGAGATGATGTAAGAGTTGATGGTGTATGCAGTGTTCCATTATTTTAGATAGTGGAGATAGAAGGGCAATAGGTCGAAAATTGGAGAGTTCGTTAGAGTTACCTCCTTTATGGAGGGGAATGATATGGGAGATTTTCCAACAGGATGTGATTTTGGATTCAGTTATAGTTCTGTTTATTAAGATGGAGACTGGGTAGGCTAGTTTGGTTGCAGCTAGTTGAAGATATTCAGCTGGTAGCTTGTCAGCAGAAGGGGTGCAAGGTTTAAGTTTAGAGAGTAACTTACGTATATAGGTTGTGGAGACTGTATTAAACTTTAGCATGGGGATGCTGTTTTGGGTGGAGGTTATTTGGAGGGGGGGGAGTCATGGTGCTTGCTAGAGAGGCGACTGTTAGAGAGAAGAAGTTGTTGAAAGTGTTGGCTATTATATTAGGTTGGGTCTGAGCTAGGCTAGCTGGGGTAGGTGTATAATAGTTTTATTTTTAGAGGGGATACTGAAGGTTGTGTATGGGGAGGTGTATCTGGTTGGGTAGAAGAGAAGAAGTTTCGTTTTGTTGGGATTTAGGATAAGTTGGGAGGTAGTGAACCAGGATTCAGCGGATAAGAAGGAATATTGAGTAATGGTATGGAGGTCTTTGAGGGAGGAAGCTGAGCAAATCAGGGTAGTGTCATCAGCATACTGAACCACTGAGGCCTAGGGTGTAGCCGAGTGGAGCTGGTTGGTAAAAAGAGAAAAAAGAAGAGGACCAAGGATGGAACCTTGGGGAACCCCTATGATGACAGGGAGAAGGGGTGAAAGATCTTGTTGCCAGTGGACAGCCTGTTGATGTTCTGCTAGGTAACTTTGGAACTAGGTGATAGTGGGGTGACTGAGGCTAAGGGAGGAGAGGACATAGATGAGTTTGGAATGGTTGACCATGTCGAAGACCTTGGACAGGTCCAGGAATATGGCTGATACAAATTGGCCATTGTTTCTATGCTGGTTAACTGTGTTAGTAAAGGACAGTAGGGCTGTGGTGGTGCTGTGAGAGGGGCAAAAACTATGTTGGGTATTAAATAGGAGCTTGTGTGTAAGGAGATAGTCCATAAGTTGGAAGTGTACGACCCTTTCCAGAATTTTTGAAACAGGGGATAAAATTGCAATTAGGCAATAGTTTGTTAGCTCAGTGGAGTTACCTCCTTGTGTAAGGGTAAGGTGTGGGAGATTTTCAGATAATGACCTGTTTATAATTATGGATACAGGGTATGTTATTGCTACTGTTGCAATTTGCAGAAAGTCAGCAGGGAGATTGTCGGCAGCTAAGGTAGTGGGCTTAAGTTTATTTAGTAGGTTTTTGATGGTGTTAGTGGAGACTGGGTTTAGTGTTAGCTGGCTGTTGCTTTTGGGAGGGTGTAAAATGTTTGGTTTTGGGGTAGGAGGAATGTGGTCGGGGCTGGTCTGGGTCATTGCAAGTTGTTGAATTGATTCTGTGAAGTAAGTATTAAACTGAGTGGCTAACTTCTTGGAGTTGTTGGCTGTTGTTGGAATGGGAGTGGTTGTTTTACCACGATGCAATATATTGTTAACTGCTGCCAGAATTTTTGAGGGTTATTTTGATGTTTATTCTGTATGTTGTAATAGTAGTTGCCTTTGTCTAATTTTACTAAGGTTTTTTGTTTTATTATTTTATTGTTTTATTTATTTTATTTGTTTTATTATTTTATTTTATTTTATAGTGAAATAACATCATTACCTCTACTCCACTTTTCAAGAAGCAACTAAGATCCTTCCTAAAATCCCTTTGGTTATGCCATTGTACTAATCCTGACTGATACTTTCTCCACCAGCCTTAATATCATTAAATGCCTGTAACACTTTTTCTGATGACTTATTTCTCCACTATTTTTTTAAGGGACATGATATAACAAAAGAGAAAAAAATATATTATTATTATTCCATTTCTCTAACTCTACAGTATAATAACTGCTAGCCATTTCTGATATCTCTTTACTGTCCACAACTCTGTATACATAATGCTTATCAGATACCAGTGTATAAGCTTCCTTATTCTGTCTCTGACAATCTGCCTATATGTAATTTTGGCTAAATGTTTATATGCAAGTCCTTTTTTTTTTTTTTTTTGTGTAGCACAAACATATCTATAAGGGTTTTATATGTGTAACCAATCAAGATGCGTTTTCCTATTGTATATACCTTGTAATCTTTGACACTTGTATAACACTGCATAATACTGTTGGAGCTTTTCTCCCCAGGCCTCTACTGAAACTGGACATATAACCAGTTAGACTAGCCCAGTCAACAAATGTAAAATAAATAAATAAAATAAAATAATAAATATTTCACAGTTCTAGGAAGGTTTGTTTAGTTATATGGGATTTGGTTTTATGATATTGTTCCCAGACGTTATCTCTGGTTCTGAGTAGGGATCTAGCTTATTTACTTAGCCAGGGTGCATATTTTGATTTGACTCTAATGGTTCTAAGGGGGGTATGATAGTTGAATATGTATAGGAAGGTGGGGTTAAAGCAAAGAACAACTTCTAGAGGCAGGTGCTTGAGAGGTTCCCAATTGCAGCTTTTTAGGGCAGAGATAAACCTGTTTGGATCAAAGTTTTTTTTTTGTTTCTGATTAGATGGATGGAGGGCTGGCAGTTTTGATGAATGCAGTTTCTTAGGAGAAAGGTTGGGCTGTGGTCACTAAGGCAGTCAGAGAGGCAGCTTGAGTGGGATGAGAGATTGGGGTTGCTAAGCAAAATCCAATCGAGGATGACATGATGCTTAGAAGTTTTATCAGTCCTAGTGGGAGACATGATGAATTGGGTGAAGCCGTAAAGGTTTACATGGGATGTAGGGTTTGGAGAGGAACAAAGGAGCCAATCAATATTAAAGTCGCCCATTAGTATAGTTTCTTATAGGAGTGACACGGAGGTCCATTGTAGTAAAGTTTCAAGTGTGGTAGAGTGAGCCAGAGTGCAGCGAGGGTGAACGGAGTAGATAGAACTGATTCTATATGTGTTACAGCCCAAATGGAGGAGCAGGGCTGTTATAGTCATGTGATTTTTGGTGTCCGCTGTTATGTATCTCTATAATGTACTCTGTGTTCCCATGACATGGCACAGTAAAGCACAAATAATTCTGTTGTCTTGTTTCTTTACCCACCTACATTGGCAACATCTCGATGCCATATCAAAATTTCTGTTTTGAGAGTCTCTTGAGAGATCATCATCACATCATTTTTATTGGCCTTTTTTTTTATTTGCAAACTTCTGGGCACTATTTTGCATTAGTCTCTAAAAGATCTGCCAGAAAGTATTGCTTAGTTGGATACTACTGTTAAACTGCCTTCTTGGAATTAGGAGACACATGGCCTATTACTTGCTATGTCTGCTAAGAAACAGTTTACACTTAACAGCAAATTTGATGGTGTTCAACACAGATTAATTAAACCCAGTTTTAAGAATTGGAATAGATGTTATTGACCTTATTAACATCTGAAATCAGTTACCTAATTATGTCTGAAGGTTATACATGCCTTAAGTGTAGCTATCCCTTTCCTTACCTGCTCACTGACTGACAGACCGTTTTTATAAGGTACCAGATAGTACAACAAAAATACAGTGTGCATCAGAAATGGTTAATCAAGTACAGATAGAAACAGAGATACTTTTATTATACCTTCCTTATACGGTGATACTCTTGCAATGGATTAAAGTGAATTAAAAATAAATATAACTATATATGTGTTTAGAAAAACAAGACAATTGGCGAAGTTGTCCTTTAAGAGCACAATGCGTGCATAAATATTAGAAGCAAATTGCTTTCATATGCAGCACCTAAAGTGTGAGCAGTTTACAACTAGTACTATCTAACACTGGGTAAGATGAGGGTCAGCACTTTTCTTCTGATAGGACTAGATGCTGATGCACAAAATTAACCTTCCCTCAGAAAGCACTAGTGCTTTTTACATTTCTTCCGTGATCTTATGGCAAATGTTGTGCATGTGAATGTTTTTATCTATTACATGCACATATCTGTGATTAACAAAGTACTAGACAGATTATGCTGAATTATGCATCTTCTTCTTCTTCTTCTTTCGGCTTTTCCTGGTTAGGGGTCACCACAGCGGATCACCTGTCCGCTCATGATTGGCAGTGAAGTTTTACGGTGTTGAGTTGCCAGCCCGGCGCCCAACCTTCCACAGAAGGCACACACATGCACACACTCATGCCTAGGGCCAATTTAGAGTGTCCAATCCACCTACAGCATGTCTTTGGGATGTGGGAGGAAACCGGAGCACCCGGAGGAAACCCACATGCTAAATTATGCATCTGATTCTATTATTTCTGATGTAGATATGCTGTGAACTGATGGCACTGTATGTACTGTTTTGTAACAGATCTCTTTCTGTTTGTTCAGAATGATGGTCTGCAGCCTGATACCTCTTATGTACTGTACCTAAGTTTAGTTAGGCTGCTATCACCCTATATAGCTTGGTCATGTCTAAAACGGTGTAATTATGATTACACATTCTTCGCAGTTAAATTAATTAAATATCTTAAGGTAATAGCCAGACACATCTGATTTGTAAGCCACACTCCTGTGTTGCTATTTCCCCTAACACAACTGTTTATTTGTCTTTGCTATATATTTTAAATGCAGCTTTACAGATGTAGCACATACACCAAAATTAGAACATTTTCTTTTGTCCTTTCTTTAACTGGCTATTTAGTAACATAACAGGTATACATCACTCGGCTCACAGTAATCTTTACTCAATCATATTCTTTTAATTGTATTATTTATTTTTAAATAAATATTTTCATTGTGTTATCCCTTCTCTGCAGAGCCCATTTACAGAAAATACTTGGGGAGAAAAGCTCCCATAAAAAATTAAATAAATAAATTAATTTTGCACATAAAAAAATGCTATAATTTTCAGACTGAGAAAAAATGCTACCTGAAAGATTATAATGTATAAGTAAGTTAGGAAAATTAAACATGTATTGTATCAGCATATATTCTAAATAGTCTCAGTTTATGGCTTTAAGACTGAAACTAAAACATATAGGAAAAACAATCTAACTAGATACACAGGGAAGTTACTTTACTTTCATCATTTATTGAGTTGGTGCCTAGAAATGGTGATATAAGTAGTTGGTGCAAAAAAGTCTGTATTAGATCATAGCGCAAACAAAAGTGTTTTTCCAGTGATGAATAAGTTTTCTTGTAGCCCAGTGGTACAAGCTGTTGAAATTCAAAGGATAACTGCCGACAAACATGCAGTAGTTAACACTGTTACAAAAGTCATATAGAGAGAGAAAAGACAGAGCTGCAAAGCAGAAATATAGAGCAATTTGTTTTTTCAAAAAGTATAAAGGACTTTTTTCTGGGCTTGTTACAGTACAGACACTTTTACATTTGAAGAAAGAGCTGTTTGATTTTTTTAACATAGACATGTAACTGATCTTAAAAGTTGAGTGAGGTTTTACATTTTGAGGAGAGGAATAAGATCAGTGGCTTACTACCTATGTTGGTATGCATTTTGGAATATTTGGAAGTTTTTGAGTTGAGGTTTAGGTTTTTGAAGACAAGAAATGCGATTCCTTGTAGTGGCCAAAATGATGAGCGCTTAAACATGTGTGTGGACTGTGACATTCCTGGCTATAGCCATGAACTAATTTATGTTTTAGTCATATGTGTAATAAGTAACAGTCTCCTCTGACAGTTGTCATAGCAGCTTATTATTAACTAATACAGCTCAAGCATTTTTAAAACTGAGCATGTGTCAGTGCTGACTGGCAGTTTGTGGTAGCTTGAGACGCATGGCTCTCAAAAACAGTCTACCTATTCAGCAGAACAAAAGAAAAATACACATAATAATCCCATTGCCTAAAGCAATACAGTAAAAAGGAATCCTTTCATCCATTCATTTTCAGCTGCACACACAACCAACCTGATGTGTTATCTACCTCTCGTTATATTTAGACAGAGAAAAAAAACAGCAGTGATACATAGGCTAACAATGTTAATTGCAGGGCATGAAAGACATATTAGCATGCATTTCTAAAAGATTGTGATGCACTGAACAGCAGCTTTATTTAAACAGCAGGGATTTAGGAAAACTGGAAACTCAGCAGCAGCAACAGCAGGGATAACAAAAGTGGAGTGCTTACACAGAACGAAATTTCACAAGGAAGAAAAATGTGCACTTTAAAGCTTTATCTTTTAATACACTGTCTTGTTTTCTTTACTTGGAATTCTGTTAACAGCAATATATGTTTGGAATGCAGCACTGTTTGCTTCAGAAAGTTATTTATAACACTGTATATGGTGTCACAAGTTATTGCATAATAAATCAGTGGAGTTAAGCCGCATAATAATAATTTAATGTTCTCATTCTTTGACATGTTTGGATTAACTTCCTATGCAGCATTTCACTCTTGCAAAGCAAGCATTACATAAGGAATAGTATATGATCACCTTAGTGTGTTGTTAACACTATCAGGATGTTAGAGAGAGACCTCAAGAGTAAATTTAAAAGAGGTCATTTAGTTTAGGTGGCTGTACCATGATGGTGCACACATTCAACACCAAATGTATATGCTTTCTCTTTTAATAGTGAACAGCACTGGCGTATACTATAAAATGTAACAGAACCAGAGAAGAGTGTGTGTGTGTGTGTGTGTGTGTGTGTGTGTATACACACACACACATATAAGTTTAAATACATTGCACGAAAAAAACACCCCATTCAAAAGGATTAAAACCCAAAACAATAAAAAGCAACCCCCAAAACTCATTTATTTGTGCCCCCCACAATCCATAATAGTTATATATACCAACTCTGAGATCACTTTACAATCGGGAAGTACAAATTCTCCAATCTCACTTTTACGATCTTGCACAAACTTAACACTGACAGAAGCAATTAAATGAGATTTGATCACTTCTGCCAGCAGAAAAAAAGTATTCTATTACATAGAGTATTTACATATATATATATATATTTTTTTTTTTGTTTGTTTTTTTTTTGCAGGCAACTCATTCATAATAAACTTTTTCAAACTTTATTAAAGTAAATATCATCAAAAGACAGAATTACTAAAAGTTCTAAAACAAAATCTTTCTTCTTTTTTTTTTAGGGGAGGCAAGCTCCCTGCAGCTGCCTACACAGGGGACTGTATCACTGACCTGCAACTACTCTGAGGTTAAAAATATTGTAGAAAAATTAAAATACTTTACCCTTGTATTGTCCAATGTCAGTGTTGGATTTGAAGGAATAAACATTCACTTGACAAGACTGCACTTCTATCACATCACAGGGATATATATATATATATATATATATATATATATATATATATATATATACACACACACACACACACACATACACACATGTATGTTTGTGTGTGTATAGAATATAGATCTGTTAGCTGTGAATATTGATAATTCATATAGACATGTCTCAGCCATGGCCTGTGTGCAAGGCAAAGAGCATTAAATACCAGTTAACAGTGCAATACAGCTACTATACATGAGAATAAACAATGCATATCACATACTCTGTGTCAACATGGGATGAAATGCTTTTTCAAATGTGCGCTTCACCCAAGGATTGTCTGTACCTCACTTTCCAAGGCTTTCCATACTGAAAAAAGCTTTTGCTGCCCCCCCCCCCCCGTGCCTTTTTTTAGGCAAGGTCCAGCTAAAGGATCTCCCAGCCAAACCTTCAAAACAAAGCTGCCACTGGCCCATAGCAGTCTAGTTCTACTTAATGCTAGAACTCTAAACAAATGGAGAGACCTTTTAGCCCACCTGCTACAGATCCATGATTTTGTTGTTCAATACCTGGGTTTTTTTTTGCTTACCACTTGTTTAGACCTCATAGAAACTGTGTTGATGGCTCCCTATTTGTTAAGGACCATATTAACTTGATACCTAGTTATCCTCAATTGTTGCTTAAAAAGATACAAATCATGCTAAATAGGATTAACTATCAGATATTTGTGGGCTAAAGGAGTCCTACCACATTTCCAGAAAATCACACACATTTCTAAATATTCTTGATGAACTCCCTATCAGAATGAATGTTGTTATCTGAAGTAGTTTTAAATTCTCGAGGATTAACTGGGGGACCTACACCACCAAAATAGGATATACACAAAAATTCTTAGATTTTATAAGCAAGAACTCTCCTGACCAGGCTGTAAAATAACCTACTAGAGAAGCTTCTACTTTTCAGTAGCTCACGCTCAATGCCAAAAAGTGCAACATTGTAACATTTGCTATAGGTAACAAATCACTTTAAAATTAAAATATTGTGAGAAGCCAGAATATATGGATGGACAGCTCTGAGGCATTTGACCATCATATTGCAACAGTGATAATGAAATCCTTCTAATATGCACAGCTCATAGCTAATGGTATATCCTCCAACACCCCCTTTGGTATGTACCTAGCTAAGCATATCAAGCATTTGCAGATAGCCCAGAGGTATGTAGATCTGTAAGAGGGATAGATTTGTCACACATTGCCTACCCCTTCTCTGGAGCAAACTCCCTCTCCAAATTATACAATGTGACACACACTGTCTTTAAAAAAAGAGCTGGACAACTGTATGGGTATTCACAAATTTACACCTGGTATGACTGTCCTGGCCCTAAGAGGTGCAAGGCTTAAGGGTGGGTATTGAGAAGGTGGGAATGATCTCATGACTCCCTTGCCTTAACGTCTATGATCTTATGATCCAAAGAGTGGAAACAATTCATGCACATAGTGTAAGCTATTTCAAAAAAAAGAGTATGTTAGTCACTAACAGATACAGGCTTTATTTCTTGCTGGGGCGGAATGTGGGTCTGAAGTGCTCCTGTACAAAACTTCAGTGGCTGAGAATGATGCAAGCAGTGGTGGCCTTAAGTGGTTACTGCTTATTATAAAAGTAGCCCTAATGTCGGCTGGTAGCCATCAGAGGTGAGGCAAGCTCCCTGGTTAAAGAAGTGCAGGAGACACAGGCTGCAATTCTATGCGTCTCACCTGGCTCCCTCCCCCAAAAAAGAAGTACAATGATATCACACCATGACATTACAGTTTCAAAATGTACACCTGTGTGATTAAACAGTGGACTGAATATTAGGTGTAAGACAGAAAGATTGCACCTTCCAATGCAACCCTACATTTTTGTTGTATTGGGTTCATGTTGGATTGCCTGGTACTCTGCTGGTGATCTTCAAAGTGCATGGAACTACCCATTTTTGAAAGCATATCCTGGCACATGAAGGCATCATGTAGACTAGATTGTGGTACCAAAAGTTTAACATGAGAAACCTGGACCCAAGCTCTTGTGATATTTACTTAGAGGTCAAAGGCTGCTGATACCTGCACCCTTTTGCATAAGTCATACTGTTACCAGCTGCTCATGGCCATACCTAAAAAAAAATGTGAAAGCTCCTTTGGTATATGCTGTTTATGTAATTCACAAGACTACAGAGTGCTGTTGAGCCACAGGGTGTATTGCCAGCTGGGTTATGCTCCCTTACCTCTAGTTATTCCAAAAACTGATCCTTTTTTCATACACAGGGTATGCATGGTGACGCTCTGAATAACCTGTCTTGCAGCTACCTTTCCCCACACCGGTGAGTCCTAGCTGTGACACCATTGCTATGAGCTATGTACTGGACCAAAGTTCAGAAAGTAATACACACCCCTCTTTGGTGTTCTATGTGGATAATGACAGCTTCAGAGTTACAGGCATGAATCATGTGGTTTTTAATACTAAGAAACACCAAACAAAGAAAAGAAGGTGAAATCCAACTCCTTTATTGTACAAAAGATTAAGCGCTTTTCTCCATAGTATACAGGACTTCCTCAGAATGTAAAACAAAAGCACCACTCACAGTTTTTATAACCCCAACCCTGTCATGTGACTCTTCAATTAAAACAGTCTTGTTCACACAAATAATTAACCTCTTACCACCCACTAACCCCTTCAAAAACAACATTGTTATAAAATAAATCATATTTAAAACGTGAATGATATTTAAAACTTTGTATATAAAACCCATGCCAATACCATAATCCTGTACAATTGTAAAAAAGCTGTCCTTTTCTTTGGATGACTTGTTCCCTTTAAATTGCCAAAGAGGCTTTTAGTTTTTAAAAAAACTGGACACAGAAATCATTTCATTCAACCCAGGGGGGCTGAAGCATTACATCTAATCTGCCATCTCAGTTCCTTGTACTCTATCTAGATACAAGTTCGTAGGACCCCTTAACTCTAAATTCACCTGGTCAATGGCTATGAACCTAAAGAAATGTGTTTCATTTAATTTAACATGTTTGTATAATACATTTCTTTCATCTTTCTTCTGTATATCCCTTATATCTTGGTAAATCCTGTTTCCTAGGGCTCTAATTGTCCTCCCAATATAAAAAACTTGGACATTTTTGACACTTGGCAATGTAGGCTATTCCTTTACTATCGCAATGATACCTAGAATTGGACCTAATGTTCCCAGAATTCTCCAGAGAGAAACCTTGTCCCTCAAGAATAAAACTACATTGCAAACAATGTCCACATTTTGACATTTTTCCAGAAGAATTATTATTAGTGGGTGCCACAATTAAGTTTTTTAAAACTGGTATCCTTTTTGTATATGACCAGGGGTCTATCCCCTAGCTTATCCAAATGTTCTTGTTCTCCCACCAACAGGGCAAAATTCTTGTGAATAATGTCACAAATATTGTAAAAATTCAAATTATAGGTCAAAATACACGACCTCTGAAAGTTAGGTTCACATTCCAATTTTGAACCATTCCTTGGTGTGAATGAGTTGTTACCTCCCTCATTCACACCCAGTAATGGGATGTCTCTTGTCACTAACTTCCTGGGAAATTATGTCAATGAATGGACCAGGACACCCTCTTCTTGCTAACATACATTTTAGTTTTTCACATTCCTTGAAGAACATGGGGTCCTCACTGACCATTCGTGCCATCTGTGCAGGATGCCAGCTCTCAAAATGTAACAATGAGTTAAAGTATGTAGGTTTTTTGTATAGTGTTGACTCAAACCTCCTCTCTACTTTACTCTTGATGATACATACATCTAAATAGTTCACCTTATCCTCCTGTACTTCCATGGTAAACCTTAAAAAACTCTTTTGTATCTTTCCTAAGAATTATAATATCATCCAAAAAATGTCCATATAGTGTCCAACAGGTCTTGTAGTCTGATTTAAACACAATGGAATTCTCCCAGTGTGCCAAAACAGTGTTGGAAAACACTGGGGCACATGCAGCCCCCATGGCCTCAATACTTTTTTGTTTGAATAGCTGGTTTTCAAAAGGGTCTATATTAGATCACCGAATGCTTAAAAAAGCGAACTGTGATTCATCAACCCTATGTAAGCGAAAGCTTACAATGTTGAAGTGTCAGAACAGCAATTCTTTTCCAAGGGAAAAAAATTGCTGTTCCAACAAAAAAATAAATAAATAAAAAACAATTTCAAACATTACATTATCTGGGGGGCTGTACCCCCTACTTAAATATACCAACTCTGAGAACGCACTACAGTGCCGAAAACAGCAAAGTACCGAAGCGACCAAGCAAATTCTTTCCCAGGGGAAAAATTTGCTTAACAGCCACTTCGATATTTTGCGTTTTCAGCCTTTTATGTTCGACCAAGATGCATTCGAAAGAATGCGTCTTCAGTCTTCTAATATATACCCTTTTCAAAATATATAAAATTGCT
This sequence comes from Protopterus annectens, assembly GCF_019279795.1. NCBI lineage: Eukaryota > Metazoa > Chordata > Ceratodontiformes > Protopteridae > Protopterus > Protopterus annectens. The sequence continues at coordinate 1,377,283,703 of NC_056737.1, forward strand.
TTCCAGTACAACCTCCATAAGTGCCCTAATGGTCATAATCTTAGAATGCCCCATGTTTGACTCAGAGCATGCAAATTAATAGATCCTCTCTAGTCCTTCTTGGTGGAGAATGACCGAAAACAAATCTACTACATTGATAGTCACAAACAGTAAATCATCAGAGTATAGAGTGTTGGTAACTTTCCCCAAAAAGTCCAATGAAACTCTAAGCATGTGGGGATACCCATCTAAGATACATTTTAAAAGTGTATCAACATGTCTCACTATGGGGAATGTTTTAGATGCTTTTGCATCGACAATAGGTATAAGTGGAGGGTCAAAAATGTTTTTATGAATCTTGGGGATTCCGAATATTGTAGGGACCCTAGGGTGGATCACCTTGAGATATACGTAAGTTAGTGACAAGAGACATCAGGGACATTTTGCCCCATTATTGGGTGTGAATGAGGAGGGTAACAACACATTCACACCAAGGAATGGTTCAAAATTGGAATGTGAACTTAACTTTCAGAGGTCATGTATTTTGACCTATATTTTGAATTTTTACAATATTTGTGACATTATTCACAATAATTGGGCCCTGTTGGTTGGAGGACAAGAACATTTGGACAAGCTAGGGGATAGACCCTTGGTCATATACAAAAAGGATACCAGTTTTAAAAAACTTAATGGAGGCACCCACTAATAATAATTATTTTGGAAAAATGTCAAAATGTGGACATTGTTCGCAATGTAGTTTTATTCTTGAGGGATAAGGTTTCTCTCTGGAGAATTTTGGGAACATTAGGCCCAGTTGTAGGTATCATTGCGATAGTAAAGGAGTAGTATACTTTGCCAAATGTCAAAAATGTCCAAGATTTTTATATTAAGACAATTAGAAGAAACAGGATTTGCCAACATATAAGGGATATACATAAGAAAGATGAAAGAAATGTATTATACAAACATGCTAAATTAAATGAAACACATTTCTTTAGGTTCATAGCTATTGACCAGGTGAATTTAGGGTTAGGAGGGTCCTATGAACTTGTATCTAGATAGAGTACAAGGAACTGAGATGGCAGATTAGATGTAATGCCCCCCCCCCTCCCCCCGGGGTTGAATGAAATAATTTCTGTGTACAATTTTTTTTAAAAGTAAAAGTCTCTTTGGCAATTTAAAGGGAACAAGTCATCCAAAGAAAGGGAAGACTTTTTGCCATTATACAGGATCATGGTATTGGCATGGGTTTTTATACAAAGTTTTAAATATCATTCATATTTTAAATATGATTTATGTAATAACAATGTTGTTTTTGAAGGGATTTGCGGGTGGTAAGAGGTTGTTAGTTATTTGTGTGAACAAGACTGTTTTAATTGAAGAGTCACATGACAGGGTTGGGGTTATAAAAACTGACAGTGGTGCTTTTGTTTTACATACTGAGGAAGTCCTGTATACTATGGACAAAAGTGCTTAACGTTTTTCTACAATAAAGGAGTTGGATTTTGCTTTTGTTTCTTCTTTTGGTGTTTCTTAGTCCCGAGTTTGTTTGGTGGCTTTTAATACTATAGTACATAGTGCTGAGGTCATCACTGAATTCAGCAGCACATCCATAGTACTGAGCAGAGAAATGTAATATTCCCACACATGTTTTTACATTAATGCAACAATTATTTTTATTTATTTATTTTTTGCTCTACAGGTCTCACCATTATTATGAGTACCAACACTGAAGTAAATGCATTTCAAATTACTATTTAGAAAAATGTAGTAAATGGAATCATGTTGATCTATTGGCAACCATTAAACTGAATAATAGATCCACCTGCTGAAACAAGTTTTTGTAGGCTTCAGGTGTAAGTTTTTTTTTTAATAGGGGCAGGCCCTATTCCCTCCTATGTAGGCTGACACCCTCAGACATCCAGCTTTATATATGCCTAATTCAAGGTATCACAACAGTGGTCAAAACAGAAAACTTAATTTAATTTTTTTTTGTCATTATACCCCCGTTCTACCAGTATTTGTACAAATGGCTGTTGGTATCTTAACAAACTGCCTAGAACATGACATTTCTTAATTAAACATTTTCATTCAGGATCATGATGTTATACTACACTTACTGACTCATATCATTTCATTTCAGAATACTTACCATTAATGTATTTACAGTCATCCCAGTATTAAATACCAGACATTTCTAACATTTATGTTCACAGGTAGTTACTAAGCTTTACAGTTCAGGGACCATTGAGGGGCCTTGTTCATATTCCCAGTTGCCCCCAAGCACTCTCTGGTTAAGTCACTTCATCAAGGTCACACAGTAGGCAAATGAGGGCAGTGGGAATCAAAACTTGTACCACAGGAACTACAGCTCACAGCCTTAACCATCCAAGCCAACTTCATGTTCTTTATACCGGAGATTTCATGCCATTGAGTGGAATTTGATACTTATTATTCAAGTGAACTGCCACCTCTCCCACAAATATGCTAATAAAATTATGGATCTAATTCAAGTTTTAAAAATATGGAAATGATAATTCAATGAAAGGGGATCAGTTCTGTGTATTAAATGAATATCTTGCATTAAATGATTAACGGACTCACTTCAGGACTGATGCTGGCATCACTTGTCCCAGTAGTAACCCCCTAAGCCTACAGTAAAATGTATTTACTTTGTTAAACCCCACACATGGCCGGCCTTAGGCATAGGCCAACTAGGTGGCTGCCTAGGGTGCCGCTCTAGCATGGGTGCTTTTCCAGTATTTATTTTGTGTAGGTAGACCAGGATGGGGGCACCGGGTGGTGTGGTGGGGAACGCCGTGGAGCCCTTTTGCCTAGGGCACAAGTTGACCTAAGGCTGCTTCTGACCCCACATTTTTCATACATATAACACACACTCAGCAGACTGTTCATAATGTTTCTGGACATTCTAATAAGACACTTGCATAAAAACATATTCAAGAATACCATTCTTCCTCCAAGGATTTCACAATGCCTCAGTCCTATTTTACATGACAACACATTGCTTTTATCAGCACATGAAAGTTAAGCTCATCCTATATACAGGAACAGAAATGATACCTAATCTGATGAAAGTTTTATGAATTGTATTGCAAATTTAATGCACATATGTTCTCTCCAAATTGTTTCTAAAATCAAACATAAACACGCATGTAACACCCTGCACTATATTGTTGAGCAGATGTTACTGCAGCCTAGTGAGTCATGTGGACTTTACACAGTACAGATGGCTACCATACAACTAGTTGGTCAAAACAGTGGGGTGTCTGAGAGAATGATGGAACTGAAAAAGCTTGGTGGCACTATGAAAGCCACTTAATGTACACACAAAGATTTAAAAGAAGTTTGCACTGCAATACAAGTTACAGGAAAAAAGAAAGAATGCATGTGTGCCAAGTGTCTTTGAAAGCTGGGGGAGCACTGTCATGCAGGCAGCAGCATACCTCTCTAGTTCTTTGTTTAAAAAATTCCAGACAAATCAAAAAATAATGGGATGGACAAAGGGGCAAAAATCAGGAATGTTTTTAAATCTCTAATTCACTTAAAATAGTTAATAAAACAGCAGGATTTGTTTCAATTTGAATTTTCAGAACACTATCATGTATTTAATGCCTGGTATTATTGACTGTCTGTACTCAACAGTGATTGAATATGCAAAAAATAAGGACCAGGGAAAATATGAGTGAAAAATTACTTACATTCTGCAAAATCAGGACAGCTGAGGGGTATGAATACCAGGGAGAAAGGAAGTACTGTAAATAAGGCTTTCAAAAGCTGGCAGACACTTTGATTTGTCACTTCTCTTTATAAGTGTGACAGAATGAAGTTCTAACAGCTTTTAAACGCTGTGTTCTCTTCTACTGATGCTTTTTTTTTTACAACCGGCAGTGGAGGCTTGTTTGCTCCTAGTACGAGATCTGATCCTACAGCGCTTGGGGTGCGATGCACCTTAAACGTTAAGATCGGGCCTCATGTAATTCGTTGTAGTCTATGCTCTGCAAGCAGCCAATTGTTCTGCCGACCGTTGTTCCGCTGTGGCAACTCCTAACCTGGGAAAAGCCAAAAGGAGAAGAAGCAGCTGTAATTTCATAGGTTCATAGGTTCATACTAGGCTATCTGCCCTAGGGCATTTATAAGCCTAGCCCAGAGTTTTGCGACTTTCTCCACCCCTTTAGTTTGAAGGATACTATGCCCATTATTTAGCTGTGCCTCTGTCAAGCAGTGACACTGAGGTGATCCCTGGGGTATACCTGCGATCTCCCATCCATTGGTCAAGATTTCTTTTGAACAAAGCCAGCGAGGTGCTCTGCCTCACATGTATCGGGATTTTGTTCCACAGCATAGGGAGTCTCTGGGTGATGAATTTGTCCCTCCAGCACGTCCTATTTATGACCGTGTCAAGGTTCAAGTCTCGTGCTCTTGTAGATCGGATGGATTTAGATTTTTTGAGGTGAAGCATGTTCATTAATTCCGGGTTGAACATGGCCTTGTATGTCAGGCACAGGTCACCTCTGAGCAGGCGGTAAGCGACTGAGTAGAGCTGGAGCTCCTTCAGTCGGGCAGCATAGGACATATTTTTGAGACCTTTTATCCTTTTGGTGAGGAACTTTTGGGGCCTTTCCAATTGCTGCAGGTGTTGGGTCAGATACATTTCAAATGGGGCGTTGTACTCAATCATCGGTCTGATGAGTGACGAGTACAGGGGAATGATGACCTCCCTTGACCTAGATGTGAATCCCTTCATGATCAGGTGGGCAATGTAGAAGGTCTTCCTAACTACTTTGGCAACGTGGGTGTCAAATGAAAGGTTACTGTCAACCTGGGTCCCCAGATCCCTGATAACCTCTTCTGTGCTTAGTGGATTGCCACCTATATGGTAGCTGGGGGTAACCTTGTTTTTCCGAAGGGTATGACTATGCATTTTTTAGCGTTTAACTTTAGGCCATGGCTTTGGCACCAGTTATCCGTTTCTATGAGACCCTTCTGAAGGATATCTGTGTCTGATGTGTTTTCAACTATGGCGCCCAGTTTGCAGTCATCTGCAACCTTTGTCAGCCATAATCCTCCTGTGCTTGCCTGTACTTCTGAAAAGTAGATGCAGAACAAGAGTGGGCCCAGGACCGAGCTCTGTGGGACACCGCTTGTGACAGGCTTGGAATCAGACATGGCGCCAGCAACTCTGACCCTGTGGGTTCTGTCACTTAGCCAATTTGTTAAATACTACAGCAACGGAAAAACACAGCAAAACAAAAACAATCAAACAAAAAAAAACTAGTAAATTATTGAGAGGTATGAGTAAATAGTGCATTTCATGTATTTATTGATCGCGTCTTTACGAATAAGTGGATGACTATTTTTCAAAACGATATTGTTTTTGCCTAGTACATGCTTGTAGTGATTTTTTTAAATTCAGAATACCACCAATCGTTGTTTGCCTATTGGAACAACTCAAGCCAGTAAATTCGGAACAGCCTGCTACCTTTCAGTTAGTTATATGAATGATAGAATTATCAAAGTAGCATGCTATGCATGCTCATGAAATGGGCGAATCTTTAGTCATTTTACAGATCCGCTGTCCTTATGGGATACCTTGTACTCAGACCACGTCTCATTCTTATTAGGTAGTCAGTGAAAGTGTGGCGTAAATCAGGACTCTGGCTGTAGAGACAGAGAAAGGGAGAGCTGCTAAATAATTATCCATATCAAGTCGATTTTGCTTTTTTTGCAGTGAAAGTCGAACTGTCATGCTGCTGTTCAGTGTGTGCCGTGCTTCGCACTCGACCAAAATCACACTCAACAGAGCTTAAATCTTTTTTTCCCATCAGGTGAAAAAAAAAGGATTGGGATAGGGAAAGCCTTACCGAAGGTGGACATGCAATGACGTCATAAAGTGGGTGGTTATCTGCGAAGAGAACTTTGGTCTGGTCTAAGGCAAGAAGGTTAAATTATAACGCTGAAAACTTCCGCGCGTTGTATTAACTTCCTAAACACAGACGTTGGCCGTGGGTGTGCAAGTTAGCTCATTATCAGTGCAACCTCGAAGTATCGATACCTGTTGCAGACAACTGCAGTAAACATGATGCCTCATAGGGTAAACTGCAGTGGTTACTTGAAAGAAGTTGATATTAAGCGTTTTAAACTTTCGAGAGACGTCCAGGTGTCTCTGTCTATCATATACATTATCATATTTTTGATCGGAGTGAGTGGGAACCTCATTACGGTCACAGTCACACAGGTGCTACAAAAGAAAGGCTATCTTCAGAAAGCGGTAACAGACCATATGATCAGCCTGGCTTGCTCAGACTTATTAGTCCTTTTGTTGGGAATGCCTGTACAATTATATAGCGCAGTGTGGAAACCTTATACATCAGGCACCTTAAACAGTGCCTGCAAAATTTACTCCTTCCTTTTTGAAGCCTGTAGCTATGCAACAATTTTTAATGTTGCTACGTTAAGCTTTGAGCGCTACACAGCAATCTGCCGTCCTTTTCATTACAAGTCACTTACCGGGACTCGAACCATTGTAATAATCTGTTTAGTGTGGTTTGCCTCTTTGCTCGTGGGCCTGCCTCAGATTTTTGCTACTGGGATTGTTCATCCACTGGAAGGCAGAATCCATAACTGCACCAGGCGTCTCAGGCGTTTGACAGAAAACATTTCAATCTGCACTAATTTGGCGGACCAACAAGTGGTTTACCAGGCTAGCATCTATGGAGCTTTTATTATTTATCTCTTCATTCTAGTGTCTGTGGCATTCATGTGTCAGAAAATGGTGAGAACTTTGGCTGCTATGCAAAGAGGGACTGTACCTATTACAAGGGGGACGGAAAAAGGGAAAAAAGTCCAATTCCTCTCCAAAAGGGAGAAAGCAACAGCTCATGATTCGCGGAAGCAAACCATTATCGTTTTAGGTAAGGAGACGTGCTAATTTTTAAGACTGACTGAAGTGGTTGGAGTAGTTGGGAGGTGTATTATTTCCTTTTCTCATTCATTGTTCAGTGTAAAAAGGTCCTGTAATTTCATTGGTGGAAAGGGGTCATCGGACATGTGCCGTCTACAACCACACCTGAGTTAGTTGTAAACATTAACTTCTTTTTGTTTACATCTCTTCCTATTTCGCGAGTAATGTTGCTGTTCAGGAAATTGGGCAGTACGCATGAAAATGCTACGAGGTGTTAATGATCGTTCTCCATCTACAGAAGTACAGCGGAGTGACACTACTCCCGGATCACCCCAAAAGCACCCATTAGTGCCCAGTGGGAGACGGAGGCATACCTCTAAGCCCTATGACCGAAATAATGGGGATAAAGACCCAAAAACATTTAAACGTTGCTCCTGTAAACTTAGAAAGTTGTTAGAATACAGGTTTAGAATTATGTATTTTTTGAAGGAAGTTGAGTCAAATGTATGTGATTTTAGTTGCTTCGTTCCTCAGTGATTTTGTAAGAAAGACAATTTTTTATGAGAAACATCAAAAATATTAGGTGAAAATCTGGACAGTTGAGAGGTATGAAAAGGAAGTGATCGTATATTAAGGGCTACATTAGCTGAACTTCATTTTAATTATGATTGAGATATGTGGTTTCTGTTCTTACTACAAAGTCTATCTTTCAAATGTACCTCATAAGGAACATTTCTCGTTTGACTGTTAAAAAGTCAAATTTCCTCGCGGTTCCACGTTGAAAAGGTCTTGTACATTACGTGTTAAGACTGTGTGTTAAACTGATGGCAGTGGTAAATCATACTAGATCATATGGATTCTTCAAAATAACTTTTTATAACTACATAGTAAAATAGTTTATCCTGTGAGCTTTCTAGTCAAAGATACTACTAAGGTGTTACCAAGTGTAGCACATTTTGCCCATCTGTTGTGAGAAGTGGTTTGCCACATTCTAGATATGGAAGGGTGAAAGCTGTGCTAGGAAGTGTAGCAAAAATCAGCTTTTCCACAAAATACATATTTCCAGCAGTTTTAAATTTATGGGTATCTACTTAATGGTGAATATGGCTTGGATACTGTTGTGCTTTCTGTGATTCCTTATCTGACAAAGTTCTATGTTCCGGGATAAGCATGCCTGCAGTTCAAAATTACCTCTTTTCTTTCTTTTAAATTTGCATTGATCATAAACGGGTGAATAAACAGAGTATCAATCATAAAGGAGCAATTAAAATAAAGACAAAAATACAGCAATTGAGAGAGTCAGTTTATATGTAGATGTGTGTGTATACTGTATAAAATACATTTTCCTCAGTGGATTGACTGTTAATTATTGATTCATAGAGTGATCATAAGAAAACAATCTTCAAATAATCTGAAATCAGGTTGCATAGAAATGCCTAAAACAGAGCCCCAACACAGCTCAAATCAATTGATGATAATTTCATTAAAATCTTTAACATCTGGCTTCCAAAATGTGAAAATATTGTGGCAATCCTGAGGAAAACCTTTTAAGCCAAAATTCACCTGCATCTCGAAGAGGAGTCTGGATTTGTCTTCACCTTCATCATTATTTCTGGATTTATACTTACTTAGTAAATTCAGAACCTTTTTGCGCACATTATTAAATTACTGTGCATTCAGTGTTGCTTTCTTAATAACATGATTTAGTATTCCCAGACACATTAATTTTTTAAGGGAGAAGATTCTTTCCCCTTGACCTTATGTCAGGATGTCTAACAGCATGTGCTATGATTTTTAATAATCTGGTTCAGAGATGTGTGCGCGCAGTTGTCTTTCTTGTAAAAAGCGGGATCTTTTGAAAGGGAGGGTCATGTTGGACATACCAGTAATTATACAGTTTGAAATACAAGCACTGTTGCGCCTGTAGTTAACATAGTTCTTCACTCTCTCGCCTTTTTGATCAACAAACAAACAACAAAGCTGCCATAAATTGTGGCTGTCTTTTACAATCTTTTCAGAATTATACTGCATTATATATCCCTGCTTAACTGTACAGTAGACCCCTGTGATTTTATGTTACTACTATGTCTGGTTACTGTACGATAATTGCACTTAATTTCAAAAGTTGATTGTATTTTCATTTGATAACGCTCTCACCATGCATCCTCCTGAAAACTGTTGAGGACCAATAGTACCCCCCACTAATAAATTTACCACTCTTTGCCTTTATGTATATATTATTTATAACCAGTATGAATTGGTTAGAAGACTGTTAGCCAGAGTCCTAGCTGAAAAATAAACCACAAACTGGGACAGGTAAAATTGTCTGCCCCTAGGTCACAACCTTACAAGTAAATTTAGTAAGACTTTAAGTAAAAGAGCCAGGCATTCAGTGTTTAAAGTTCCAAAGCTCCATCATTTCCCCACTCAACCACTACCACTGTACTACTACTCACACCACCACTCATGTCTCACCCACACTCAGCTCCCCTCCCACCAGCTCAAGAACCATCCCTATGCACCCCCCCACATATTCTACCAACTATATTATTCAAACATAAAGCATCCCTACAACCTAACATAATAACCCTCCCACCATACCTATTACCCACAGAGCACAATCATAAAGTTTCCCTTATAAACAAACACATTCAAAAACTGAGAAAACTAATAATCTCATGCATATCAAAACTAGCCCTAAGTGGAGACATCCACCCCAACCCTGGCCCTACCATCTCTAACCCCAGTCCTCATAATCAGACTAGAAACCACAACTTCTCCCATATTACAGCCAATAGAAAGCCAAGTGACTTCCTTCTACTAAGCCTAAATATTAGAAGTATATCCAACAAAGTCCATGAACTCCATGCCACCATAGACTTGTACTCCCCAGATATAGTCATCCTGACAGAAACCTGGCTAAAACCTCACATTACCAGTGAGCAAATACTCCCTACAGGTTACGGCATACTAAGAGTAGACCGGCTAAACAAAAAAGGAGGTGGTGTAGCTATAATATTTAAACAGCATCTAAACATCCAGATCTTAAAATCATCAGCTCCACAAATAGGCAATGAATAAATAATGTATACCAACCTCAAAATTAACCAAAACAAAACCATCAACATAATTGGATGCTACTTCCCACCTGGCCAAAACATCCCTCCACTAGAAAACCTCCTCAGCTGGTCTACCCACCATATCCCCCAAGAAACTATCATCTTAGGTGATTTCAATATTGACTGGCAATCCTGTTCTGGCAACAATCCAACCCATCATGTACACCTTCATGGCTTCACCCAACTAGTCCAGTCACCAACCAGGATAAATAAAACTCCAGCAAGCACACTACCCTGGATTGGATACTAGTCAGTAAGGGCCCCCAGTCATATATAACAGGCTGCTTATCAGATAGCCTCTGTGATCACTCCCCAACATTCTTACTCAAAAAATACCTATACCAAGCTAAACCTGTCATCTACCATCAAATATGTAAAAAACTAAACTTTAACCCACTCACATTCATCTCATCCCTCGAAGAATGTAACTGGCATCCTCTAAAGTATCTCAGTCTAGATGACGCAGTTGAATTTTTTAATATTACCTTCCTGAACATCCTTAATTACCATGCCCCCATAAGATTTTCCAGAACCAAAGCACAACCCTCCCCATGGCTACAGAAAACCACTAAATCAGAAATGAAAAACAGGGATAAAGCCTGTGAGCACTGGTGCAAAACCAAAACCGCCTCAGCTAGACAAGAATTCCTAGAACTACGCAATAGAGTCAAAAAGCTAATAAAACAGGACAAATTCCAATACTACCAGTCTGCCCTAGACTCCTCACAACACAGCTCCAAACAATTCTGGTCCTCCATAAACTCCATTCTCCACCCAGGTAAAGTCAGTACCCCTCCTCCTAACATCCCTCACTCCTCAGAAAATATTGCTACCTCATTCAATGCACACTTCGCCCAAACCATACTATCCCTAGCTAAACAACATAACCCCATCCCCTCCAACCCACACCTTCAACTAGTAATCTCCCCACTGCCTTATCTTTTTCTCCTGTACCTTCATCCAACATAAAAAAAACTCTTAACTAAACTTAAACCCACCAAATTAGCAGCAGACAACCTCCCAAGTGAATACCTACAAATCGCAGCTGATGCTCTGGCCTACCCAGTATCCATCTTGATTAACCGATCTCTGTCAGAAAGTTATGTTCCCACACTGTGGAAAGTATCGCATATAATTCCCCTCCACAAAGGCGGACCCTCCGTAGAACTAACCAATTACCACCCCATAGCTATTCTCTCTCCACTCTCCAAAATACTAGAGAGATGCATACACTCTCAGGTCTCAGAATACCTCCTTACTAACAACCACCTTTCCAGTACTCAGCATGGTTTCCGACCAAACCATAGCACCACCACTGCCTTACTCTCCTTTACTAACACTATCCTTCAGCATAAAATCAATGGCTATCTCTCTTCTGCTACTTTCCTAGACCTATCTAAAGCATTTGACATGGTCCCACACAAACAACTTATCTCTGTCCTCAACCTATCCTTCTCACAATCAGTCACCAACTGGTTTCAGAGTTACCTGTCTGACCGCCAACAATCCGTTGTATGGCAGAATGACATATCTCCCCAATTACCTGTCTCCATAGGGGTTCCCAAAGGATCCATCCTTGGACCCCTACTCTTTTCTGTTTACACCAATAATCTAGCCTCTGCCACCAAACATGGCACACTCATACAATACGCAGATGACTCGACCATCATCTGCTCAGCCCAGTCCCTACCAAAACTGCAAAAAGTCACACAGGAAGCCTTTTCCTCTGTTGAAACATGGTTATCCGATGCTCAATTAATACTCAACCCAAACAAAACTAAACTACTCATCTTCCAACCCACCAAACATACTCAAAACAACTCTCACTTTAACATCACAGAAAAAGACAACACCACTATATACCCATCTGAACACACCAAATTGCTAGGAGTGGAAATAGACAATAAACTAAAATTTGACATTCACATATCCATGACCATAAAAAAAGTCCACAAAAAACTAGGAGAGTTATACAGAAATAAGCAATTTCTCACCAAAGCAGCAAAGATTTCAATAGCAAATTCCCACCTTATCTCCACCCTACTTTATGCCTCTCCAATATATACCAACCTAAGGCAATGTGATCTAAACAAGCTAGAGACCTGCTACAACAAAATTGCCAAATTCGCCACAGGGGCATCCTACCATAGTCACCGCTGTCTCTCACTTGCTGAACTGGACTGGCTTGAACTCCCTTACCTCCTTCAGTGGTATCAATTCTCACTCGCCCACAAACTAGTAAACCATCCACTAAATGTCCCATCCTCCAGAATCTACTCCAACCATATTGCACCACCAGACTACTAAGATCCAGCAACAAAAATCACTTGCAGATCACTAAAGCCAATAACTCTGTTGGTGAAGCACTATTCTCTTGCGCCATAGCCAAATTGTGGAACTCACTCTCACCCACAATTACCTCCGTACCATCATGCACCCACTTCAAATCTTTAGTAAAAGCCCACCTAAAAACATGCTGGCTATGCCTTTGCAACTCCCACTCCAATATCATCCACCCCATCCAACCACTACCTTTCTTTCCACTCCACTAACTACCTTGATTATAGCAAGCTCAGATGCTAATAAGCCTAGTACTTATTATACATCAGGAACTTCTCATTGTAACATTTGTTAATGTCTGTTATGTACTTGGATAAAGATTTTAGTTGTCTACTGATGTACTATGTTCTTCATCTGTAAATATGTTGTAAGTAATTGCTATGTTAAATTGTTAATCGCTATGTAATCCAATGTAACTACTGTCTGTTTATTTTACTGTGGAGCTTTTCTCCCCGGGCCTCTGCTGAAAATGGACCTACATCCAGTCGGACACTCCCGGTCAACAAATTTAAATAAATAAATAAATTAATTAAAGTAATAAATAATACCATTGGTGACAATGATCTCTGTAAAGTAGGGTTATTACCTGTCCCACTTTGGAGAACAGACCCTATCTGTACAGTTGTAGCCTTGACTTTTGTGTGTGTGTGTGTGTGTGTGTGTGTGTGTGTGTGTGTGTGTGTGTGTGTGTGTGTGTGTGTGTGTGTGTGTGTGTGTGTGTGTAGCATGCAAAATGGCAAATGTCCTGAGATATTAGGATAAGCATTAAGTTTCTAGCTTTGCTCTTCTTGCGGCATAAACATCCAAATCACCTTAATATGATATGAAGCAACACAGACAACTCGAATTCAGTAAACTTTACTTTTTATTTGGACAAAAATGTGAAGTCAAGTTATTTGCACTGCATTTTGGCATGGGTTGCCCTGCAAAATCTCATGTTTAGGCATATAATGCCCCACTTTTTGTATCTGGAAAAGTGACAACTTTAATAGAAAGGTGGCCAAATGGTTGTCAAATAAGGACAAGTAGTTAATTTACATATAAAACAAAATAGACACTACATTTTAGCCACTGTCCACAGCATGTCATTTGGTATTATTCCTTAGGTGTTTATAGGATGCCAGTTTGAAAGTGTTATGGTCCTACTCCCTGTTGTTAGGAAACTAGAGACAGGAAGTCTGTTCCAAAACCCCAGGAAGTCTGTTCCAAAACCCTAGGAGTGGATACTGGAAAAAAAATAAATTTTTTGCTGTTTCTTAAGGAAATTAAGATGTCTTCCAAGGGGCGTAACACTATCTGAATACAAACCATATTTCACAGTGACTGCAATATATTGCTGAAAGGCAGCAACTTATTTAAAACTGAGATTTTAATTCAAATGACCTAGCAGATGCTATTGATGCATCCCGTGTATGATGCATATGGTTCAAGTTGCTGGAAATAATTTACATAACAGGCCTACAGTCCTATAATTGGTTAGAATGTTGAGCTGTGTGCATAAATGAAATCATTTAAGTAGTGTTCTGCAGATGAGTATGTGAACTCTTAATTCTTAAACTGACTTAATTACATGCAGACATGTATTCATTTGATTACTTACTTGGCTTCCAATTTTCATGCAGCATTAGAGATTATGCCGTATTTACAGGTTGTAAGCCGCGGTGGTGCAGCGGTAGCATTGTCGAATCACAGCAAGAGGTTCTCCTGTTTGATTCTCAGCTGGAGCGCCTTCTATGTGGAGTCTGCATGTCCTCTCTGCAGTTGAGTGGCATTCGAAAGACATGCGTGAATGGGTGTGCCTTCGTTGAAGGTTGGGTGTCGGGCTGGCACCTCGGCACCATAAAAATAGACTGCAAATCATTAGCGGACCAGAGTTCTGCTGTGGTGACCCCTAACCGGGAAAAGCCAAAAGAAGAAGATTAAAGATCTGTAAATTTGAGGCTGGGGACTTGCCATGTAGGGTTACCACCTGTCCCACTTTGCGAGGGACAGTCCCTCTTTGGGCAGTTTGTATCCTGCAAAAAAATTGTAAAAATGGCAAATGTTCTGAGATTTCAGGAGAAAAATTATTTACTATATTTTATGTCGTAGTTGTATAAAACAGTTATTCTGTATCTGAAACATCTAAATGTTATAAGAAACAGAATAAGCAACTAAATGCTACAAGAATAAGCTTTTATTTAGGTAAAAAGTAAAGTTCTGTCCTTTGTACTGGCCGTGGGTATGTTTCAGCCTGCAAAAACTGCCATTTGTATAAAAAATGTCCCACTTTGGGAATTTGGAAAGGTGGCAACTCCATTGCCACGTTATTAGCCACAGAGCGTCAGTTGTCCCTAAACTTGCAATTTCAGAAGATACAGATGTATAGCAATCACTACTACATTGTTTGTCTTCCTGGACAGACTGTGGCATTAATCGAAAAGAGTGGATGTGTGATTTCTGAATATACTGGTTAACTGTAGTGCTGATTTAATGCAAGTCAGTTGCTGTCGGTCTGTATGTAATTAAAGTTTCCCTATTAATGTAGCTTTTGTCTCTCTCTGTAGTTTGGGGTATGAGTGACAACACTGCAATATTTTTGCTGAGAATCTTTTGAATTAGTTGTTTGTATGATTTATTTATTTTTATTTTTTTATTTTACATTTGGTGACTGGGCTAGTCTAGCTGAACAAATATCCGTTTTCAGTAGAGGCCCGGGGAGAAAAGCTCCAATTACAAGAAGTAAAACAATCATTAACAATAAAACATAATAAGCATAATACAATAAGTACAAAGGTGGACATTTGTATGAATTTAGAGAAAACACAAATAAAAAAAAAAGCAGAAACACAATCTTTCAGAAAAATAGTTGGTTAACAATAAAATTACAAGGTAAGCAACATTCTGCAGTTAGATACTAAATAACATTCAAGATGTGCTAGAGAATAGAGAAAAAATGTTAGAGACAATCTCAAAGATAAATCTGTCTACAGTAAAAATAAGTTTTGTAGCGGGAAAGTTGGGAAAAGGGGGGAAGTTGGGAGTAGATGAGAAGTAATTTCAGTCAGGATTAGCACAAGGACATACCCATTGAGTTTTAAGATGTTCTTTGATATGTCTTTTGAAAAGGGATGTAGAGTCTAGGTTTGTTATTTCCTGAGGTAGTTGATTCCAGATTTTCCCGACAGAATTTGAAAATAATGAGTCCCCAGCTTTATTCTTTGATTTGGTTAAGGCTACAAGGAGTTTATTAGCCGAGCGTAGTGTGGCTAGGTTTTTATAGGGTGAAATCAGTTTTGTAAGGCTAGGGGTAGCATCCGGGTAATAAAGGGTCTTGTGAATGATAATTAATTGTTGATAGATTAAGTGGTTGTAGAGTTCTAACCAATCTAGTTGCTTGAGGTTAATACAATGGTGGGTTCTAAAAGGGGTAGCAGTAATGAATCTAGTAATACTATTGTAGCAGGTAGAAAGTTTGGTGATGTTGTTTTTAGACAAGTTTGTATATATAGCAGAGGCATAGAAAAGGGTGGAGATCAGGTGGGTCTGGGTCACAGTTTTTCTAGCAGATGGGGTAAGGAAGGGTTTAATTCTGTAGAGAGTACCGATTTTTTTGTTAACTGATTTAATGGTGTTGTTAATGTGGTCATCAAAATTAAGATGGTTGTCAATAGTTACACCTAATAGGCGAGTGGTCATATCTGGGCTAATACAGGTAGCATTGTTAGAGGAGATAGTGAAGAAAGGTGTTGGTGATTTATGTGTAGGGGTAAAGAGAAGAAGTTTTGTTTTTTTGGGATTAAGAAGGAGGGAGAGTTCCATAAACCATTTTTCAACATTATGGAAGACTGTTTGGGTGAGGGACTGGAGGGAGGAAACATTATTGGCAGCACAAATAAGAGTTGAGTCATCAGCATATTGAATGCAGATGGCTTGGGGTATATTCAAATGAAGGTCATTGATAAATAAAGAGAAAAGAAGGGGACCTAGGATTGAGCCTTGTGGAACCCCAATGTTTACTGGGAGTAAGGAGGATAGGTTGTTGTCCCATAGCACTGCTTGTTGCCTATTTTGGAGGTAACTCCTGAACCATTGAAGAGTATGTGAGCCAAGTGAATAGAGATTTAGTTTGTCAAGAAGTATATTATGGTTAACCATGTCAAAGGCCTTTGACAGGTCTAGGAATAGAGCTGATGAGAAAAGATTATTGTTCCTATTATTATTTATGGCATCAGAGAAGGAAAGGAGGGCAGTTGTAGTACTGTGGGAAGGTCTAAAACCATGTTGACTATTGGCTAGAAGTTTGTTTTGTAGAAGGTGGTTAAGAATTTGTTTATGTATGCATCTTTCCATAATCTTTGCTAATGGGGAGAGTAAGGCAATAGGGCAAAAGTTTGCGAGCTCAATAGATCATATCTGATGTGTATGTGCTTAATGAGCTAGACATTTTTGTGGTTTAGTCCTGTGTGGCTGCTGCTTTAGTAAGCAGTTTACTGAAGTAGAAGCATACCTGACCACTCTTTAGAATAAGTAGTACTGTAGGCGGCTGTTGTGGAAAATATGCTGTTTGAATACTGTGTCCATATGATGCTGCTGTTTTTTTTTTTTCCAGACTTTGAACTGTGTGCTGTTGGGGGGCTACAGAAATGATTGCATATATTAAAGCCAATTTGTGCTATACCTGGCTGATGGAACACTTGTGATGAATTGACAAGTAGCAACTCCATCTGTAGTAATTAAATGCAAAAATGAACATAACACTATGCTTAAAGGAATAATTCAATCTTTATAAAGTTCTTCGAAATGTGTTACTCATGATTGCACTTTTAACATACAACGAATTTTGAGTGAAAGAAAACTTGTTAACCTAAATGGAGAAACAACATGCTGTTTACACATCTTGTAGAATCACTTAGCAATTTAATTTGTTTGTATTTTGGTTACTTTAATAATGTAGGTATGGAGAATATAGATCAATGCAGTCAAAGAAATTACATTTAATTTTTTTGCTGTTTTAATTTTTTATGTTTTCCATACATTGTAGTGTAGATACTGCTTGCCTCCACCCTTCCAGTGCTATTGAGTTTAATCCAACTCCAATAGTGACTTTTGTGGGCAGCTGCTGCCCCCCACAGAGTTTCAGATATATGTGGAACAGAAGCAGATTGCCAGGTCTTTCTTCCATATCACTCACACACCAACACACACACACACACACACACACACACACACACACACACACACACACACACACCCAGCTGTGGACACACGTCACTCTTTTAAAATAAAAAAAAAAATACTTAAAACTAAATCCTCCTCATGTGATTTACTTTAAAACTTGGATGATTCTCTCTCTCTCTCACATAATCTGTCCACTTAGTAAGAAAATGCTTTCCCAAAAAGTAGTCCCAACCAATGTGAATCTTACCTTCAATTCTGAAGGGGGAAATAACATTACACACCCCACCTCCGAGACACCTTTAAGGGGTAACTGTCATTTCAGACTAATTTTCTCCTTCAAATACAAAATCTCAATGAATTATAACCTGTTGAATTGAGATGCCTCTCAGTTCACTCTTGTGCCTGTACATTTTTGTGTGTTCATCTAATGCATTGCCTTTATATCTTCATCTTTGACATCCTATATTCCTGTATTACTGTATGTTTTCGATAGCACTAACAATTTTTTATTATATGCATTCACATGCAGTAGAAAGCTGGATTGTAAATATTGTATTCAAAGTGTTTCAGATACTCCAATGGAAATGTGAATGTAGATCTCTCTTATTTGCCTTGGGGCCTGGGCCATAGCTGAAAACGGCCCCCAAAATCTCCCATCTACCCAGTTAATGGATTAATGAATAAAAAACCCCACACAATTCACTCAATAGCTTGAGTTAAAAAAATTCTGACTGTCATGTTCTGGAACCTCTTGAAAATAACTGCATCAGGAGTGGGCAAAAGTCTTGTATAGTGTAGAGCTGCAGAGTTAAGAGCTAAAGATGTAGTAGTAAAATAAATGATCTGTTATAATGGAAGAGATGGCATTAAAAGCACAGACTTCTGAGACAATGAGAAATGTGTCTGTACTTTGTAATCTGAGGTATGTGGTCTGGACCCAGTGGTACATTTCCAGCTATAATCAGTTACTGTAGCTGCAGAAACAATTCTGTATTGTAATAAATAGCTTATCATTCAAATACTAAGGTAGACATTTTTAAACTTTAAGAATATATGTGTACCATCTAAAGGAATCACATGCTGCCATGTAGGACTATAAAATGATTATTTAGGGGCTCAGTGCAGTGTTTGGAAACATTTACACATTAACGCAATGATTAGATAAGCTATTTAATTTTAATTTTATATCTTATCTGTTGAAGAACTTCTTGTGTCAACTGAGAGTTACAAGTTTTGGAGCAAAGATAATGTCTTCTTATTGCCCTTAAATACCAGCCGAGCGGTGCCATTGTGATCAGTATGGAATCCATGGCTCATAAGGGGCCAGTGTCAGCTTAAGTGAATTAGCTAGGAAAGGGTAATGTCCCTCAGCTGTTAGGATACAGATTAGAAACATGGCATAAACGACAGATGGGAAGCTGCTTTACTTTATTCAAAATGGTACACTGGCATTCCTTCTTAGGTGTATTAATTATGAACCTGCAAATTTGTATTGATGGCAACATGCAGACATTAAAGTATATTTTGCGGTAATAACATGCATGGTATATATTTAATGTTTGTATTAATAATACTTCCTTTCATGTAGTAAGTGAGATGCTCTGTGACAGGTACATAGCAATGTGTTTCCTTTTTCTTCCATGCCATTGTGTATGGACCACAAGAGGTTAGGGCTAAAGCATTCTCCAAGGTATTTATATTATTGAACTGTGTTTAAAATGCCCCCTTGTGGAGCACTAATATCCCACCTTATAGGTATATTAATTTCACTGTTGTGAACCACTGGTGTATAATCTATAGAAAGTGTTTTGCTTTTTTATGCTGGGAGATTTTTTTCTAAGTAACAGATAACAAGTTAGGATACAGAGTCAAGTTTAAATTAGAAAAGGTAAGGGAACAAAACGGTAAATGCTGTGAATAATGATGGCCTTGTATATGTCCTTGCTTCACCCCACTGTCAACAGCAACTGGTTAAGGCAAGGTACTGTTAACTAATATTCTATATATGTGAAGCTATAAATAACTGTCTAAAAATAAAAAGCCCAATTCAGCCTGTCTTTCTCAGTACCTTATGGCATTAGCTCATGAAGGAGTTTTTACCACAGTACTTACTAAAAAGCTTTTGCTAGGTTAGAATGGAACACTCTGGTGAAACTGCCAGCATCTGTATTTTTCAGAATGTTGTCACTGAAGAACAATGCAAGTCATGTGCTTTGAGAAGTCATAGTAGTTTTTCATAAGAAGTCTGTAGTTCAGAAAAAAAGGTCTCGTTGGGATGGTACTGCTCCTGCTAATATTTCTGAAACTGGTGGCAGCAGTGAGATATATCTTTTTTTGTAAGGTTTTGTTTGGGTAACAATGCCACTATTGATGTAATCAGTTCTGAAAAGGGCCAAAGATGAGAAACTGTTTGGCTTTGGTGGCATTGTGATAAGTGTCGCAATGCTTGATGAGCTTTGTGTAAAAAAAAAAATAAAAAATAAGTAAGTAAACAAGCAGAATCCTTGCCTACTGTATTATGTTGACACCCTTAAATAAGGTACGGTGGGATTCAAAGGAGGAGGTGGGATTCAAAGGAGGAGGTGAAACCTATCAGACATCCAGTGGTTTGTTCTGGAGAATCTTCTTCTAAGTTGCTGCTTGTATTGGCATAATGACTAAAATATTTGTCAAAAGTGTCAGCAATGGAGTTGGATGAGGTAACCTTAACTGTTTATCAAGAATGTCATGAGCTTTGAACATGTTGATCTACATGACTGCTAATTTCTTGGCAAAATGGTGGACATCTGCAATAAATAAATTCTATAACAAAAGGAAAAAAATACTGTCCCAAGACCAAAAAGGAGCAGGTGCCCAATTAGAAGCAATGTCTCCTTAGCCTGAACAAGCAAATAAGTGTACTAGTGAAATCCTTCAAAGCAAACTTCGAGTCCAAATTGACCACATCTACTAGAGACTATCATAAGGCCGCCTTCACATAATGTCTGCCACCTCAAAAGAAGCACCCAGATCTGTTCAGAACTGGTGGTCGAGGACACCACATATACAAATGCTGTAGATATAGCAAACTTGCTGGCTGACAGATTCAGCAAAAACTTCACCCCTCTGTCCCTCCCAATCAGGAAATCAGAACATCCCCAGTACCTGCCCCCTTCCACTTATTTTTGGGGAACAAGTCATCACTGCTCTCTCAAAGGCAAAAAATACAGCATCCATAGGACTCAATAACATCCCAGGCTGCATCCTATGTGAACTCTGGCAGGATCTTGCATCTCCATTAGGCACCCTATTCAACCAAAGCCTGAGTACTGGGTTCATCCCAGCTGAGTGGAGGATAGCCACTTTAATCCTTTGCACAAAGGTGGAGTGTCCACTGATCTGGGAAATTGTAGACCCATCAGCCTAACTAGCCTGATCTGCAAGGCCATGAAATGGATGATCATGGACCTGATTAACAAGGACATTGGCAACTTTCAAACACTCAATCCCACACAGTTTGGCTTTGTCAAGGGGAGATCATGTCTGCTAAATTTGGTTGATGACGTTGAGACTGTCACCAAAGCCATGGACGAGGGGAATATGGTGCACACCATCTACCTTGACCTGGAAAAAACTTTGACACTGTTCCCCACTCGGGCATAATAGATAAACTCTCTCAACTAGGCATCAATCCATATGTTACCAGATGGGTAGCAAACTGGCTCACTGATAGAAGCCACCTAGTCAAAATAGGGGAAGCCACCTCAAGCAGTAGACCCATAACGAGCAGTGTACACCGTGGTTTGGTCTTGGGGCCTCTGATATTTGAGCGATACTTTTCTGAGGTGCAGGCCAAAACCAGTGGGCTATGGCTGACCAAGTTTGCAGAAGACTGAAAGCTGGGTGCTGTCATCAATTTCCCCTAGTGATGTGTACATCCTCCAAGAGGGTCTCACTCAGACAAATGACTGGTGCCAGAAACATGGCCTCAAGCTGAATACCAAAAAATGCATCATCATCTTTGGGCAGAGTAGTGACGTCCCCACAAATTATCACATTAATAATATCCTAAGCACGCAATCAGTCAAGAGGGATTTGGGCACTTGGGTTGATTGCAGCCTGACTTTTGACCACCATGTTGTTTCTGCTGTACGCAAAGCCTTCTTACTTGGCCCACTTCATAAGTAATGGTATCTCATTCCAGGGAGAAGGAGGTCGTAACATCCTTGTATTCTTGCCTTTTATAAGACCCATTATTGAGTACATCACCTTTCGGCATGTACCTTGCAAAGCACATGCAGCAGCTGGAGAGACCACAAAAGTTCCTCACCAGGAGGATCCAGGGCCTCAAACAGCTACCATATACAGGCTAAAAGCCCTATCCCTCTACTCCGTTTTATACAGACTCCTCAGAGGTGACTTCTGTCTGGCATACAAGGTGATCACAGACCCCTCCTTCATGGGACTGCTGCATATCCACAAGTCAAACTCCATTTGAGTAACTCACACACATGGCCTCAACCTGGTCTGTGACATCAACATGACTTGTTTGCGGGGCAGATTTGTTTCCCAGAGACTCCCCCATCTATGGAATAGACTCCCTCTCCATGCCAAGTAGAGTACCTCTTTACCCCTTTTTAAGTGCAACCTGGATAACTGGATGGGAAACAGAAAATATACCCCTTGGATTCTACCTGTGTCCCTGCTGGATACGGGCATTGGGTGCTGACTTGTCTAAACATGGGCTAGACTCTGCTTATAAGGGCCTCAGGACCAATAGAACAGTAACCTCCTATGAAATGACCTTATGTTTCAAGAAAGTCTTGCTTGTCTTTAGGTAAAATAGCTTGGCCTTGCTAATCATCTTGTTACATTGATTTTTTTTATGGCACAGATTGTGATTTGTTACATTGATTCTTTATGGCACATGTAGTAATTTGAGTATAATACTTATTTAGCATTTTAAGTGGCTTTCAGTCTGATTTCTTTGTTGATGTGTATTGTTACTTGGAAAAATCTAGGGAATTGGTTGTTGATTGACACTTTTAGTAACAGCTGGATAATATTTGCCATGGTGAGGAATCAGCATGTTTGGTTTATTTTGCAGGGCTACATCAACATTATTTTGTGCTGTAGCCAGCCGTAGTAGTAAGGAATGTTCCTCAATGTTCTTGAATTACCTCTGTGAGATTTTTGTTCTTTTAGGTGAAACGCAGTTTGTGATAACACAGTGGTGACCTAAGTGTAGGCAGTACTAAAAGTTTCAATAGTCTACTCAGTTTGTTAGTAGTCAGTGAAATAATACTTATTGGAAAGAGAGTCTCACACCCAGGCATATTTAAATATCTGTTTGTGGTGGGGGAGCCTGCAGAGCTGATTGCTTTGGGATAACCTGCATTGTTGACTGCAGGGCATGTTGAAGTCGTCCAATAGTACAGCACTTGTACAATCCAAAAATGGTGCCATAGTCTTTTGAAACTAGATGTACAGTAGTATAGTAGACCAATAAACATATTAAAGGGCAAACCTATTAGGATCTCACAAATCAGCCACTTGGGCTCCTGGTTGATTTTGTGGGAATATCCCCAGTATGATGAGGGGAACGTGTTTAGACCAGTAATAGTACTCTACTACCTGCAAAATATTAAAACTTGCAGTTAGTTAACCTTGCATACTGTTTTAATATGGCATGTGTTTGCTGAGCATGCAAGGTGTTGTACTGCCTAGTGATTTCATGACTTCCCGGTGGTCACATGTCTGAATTGTCTTTTTTTTTTGTTTTTGTTTTCCAAGTTTATGAATGGAAGAAGTATTCACTACTGAGCAAAGTGTTGGGACAATTATAATGTATTAAGAACATTTAAGATATTAAGAGGATTTGGACAGAACACTATGGATAGTTTGCCAGTTTTTTTAGTAAACAAAATTAAATAGATTGAAACTTGTTGCAGACTAACCTAGAATATAATATAAAATTGAGAAAAATGTGTTTCTTGAGTAGCTGTAATGATGTGCATTTGATTTTTATTCCATTTTTAATATTTTCTGATTTGTTTTTTACATGAAGGTCACTTCCGTCATAGTTTGTTGGTTTTTGCTTATGACTGCCACCCTTCTAAGCGGGATAAAACAGGGAGATAAAATCCCTGCTGGAAGCTGCGCTGAGCGTCCTCCTTATAGATGATGCAGCAGCACCATATGAATATTTATCAGGGCGCGCTGCCACACCCTCGACGTGCACAGGAAACATGTGCGAGTGCAGGGGCATGTTTAAGTGCTCTATGGAGGCTTAAACATGCCCCCACAGTTGCACAACCTACAATGCTTACTATTAGAGCCCGCTTCTAATAGTAAGCCATTAATTCAGTGTCCGTAGATACTGAAATGTATGCTAAGTATACAAGAGTATCCACGAACACTGAAATAAAATCATAGTAGTAAGCTATCACAATTAGATTCCCCGTGTCCCTATTTTACATTTGTATTGCTTCATTATTGAAAGTGTAAGCGAAGCGCAGCGTGTTTGCGTGTCACTGCCCTCTTTTAGTGTAGCTTACACATCAAAATCATCCAAATAGAAAAAAAAAAACATGCAGAATCAACATTAACGTCAATAGTGTAGTGGTTAGAGCTTCCGCCTAATGAACAGGCATTCACGGCTTGAGTCCCACTATAGCACATATTTTCCACGTGGAATGTGTATACATCTTTTTGCTGTATAACCGACTTAACATGTAAATGTGAACTGGAGTACTGCATGAAATGTTTAATGTCATTCAATCAAAGTGGTAGTGTCATAATGAATAAGGCAATAGTAAGCAGGTTTAAGCATAAATAAGGTAGTAACCATATATAAGCAACCAGTAAGCGTGTTTAAGTGCGTGTGCATGGGGGTATGCATCGCGTACACAGATTAAGCAAAGTAGAAGCTAACTGAGTGTAAGAAGCTGTAACTGGAGGTTACAGACTATATATATATATATATATATATACATATATATATATATATATATATATATATATATATATATATTTTATATATATAAAATGTGTGTGTGTGTGTGTGTGCGTGTAGATATTCAGCTATGATAGGAAACAGCACACAAGAATGACATATGTTCACAGGCTATGCCAATGGAAGTGAGGGGCCCAAGCAAGAAACATGTAACAAGTAGTATGACCTCCCCAGTAAGACAGAGGAAACGTATACATAAACCCACAAACAATGTAAATAGTCCACTGCTCCCCAGACCACAGGCAGGATACAACCAGGGCGGTACAGAGTGCACCTGTGAAATCTAATCTTGGAACACAGACAGGAGCGTCCCTTGCGGGATGCCCCAAAAATTGACATATAACCAAAGGAAGCCGATACGATGACCATTCTGGCTGGGGTGTGCACATACCCAGAATACAAGGGTGGGAAAGCCTGATGACCCATGGGTTGAGACAAGGTACGACATGGGTTTCTTGAAGTGGAGAGTGGGCAGTGTGTAGTGGTGTGTTCAGAACCGACCTGCACCCAGAGTAAGGATGGGTGCTGTACAGGAGGTGCAGGTGGGGGAACTATGGGTAGCTAGTTATGGGTCTAGGTGTGCAGGTGTTGGCTGATGTGTGCCTATACGGACAGCACCAGGGATGTGAGCAAAAGTGTTCATTGGGCAGATTCATCACCCAAACGAGCAGCCACACCTGCTACGAGTCCCAGTGCAGCAAAGTCTAATCTATGTGGCAAAGAACGGAATAACCAGATGTAGATGTATATATGTAGAGGAATGTGTGTGTATATCTACCCATAGCTACATGGAGATATACCTCTCTGTAGTAAAAATGTATACATACAGAGACAGAATACATATATATACCCACATATAGATATATACATATGCAGACACCTATACACCCATATGTTGTTAGATATACATAGAGAGCAATATATAAATATATACATATATGCATACATATACAGATATAGCTGTATGTAGTAATGCAGATATATATATATATATATATATATATATATATATAAAATGCGTGTGTGTGTGTGTAAATATACACATGTAAATAGCTAGGATATGATACAGCAGTTATGAATTACATATGTTCACAGGCTGTGCAAATGGGGGTGAGGGGTCCAATCAACAAACATGTAACACATAGCATCAACCACCCCCACCTAGACAGGTGAAACATGCAAACACACGATACAAGTAAACACACCACTGCTTCCCAGACCACAGGCAGAATACTACCAGTGGGAAAGACCTGCCAAGTCTAATCTTGAAACAAAGACATCAGTGTCCCTTGTGGGACACCCCAAAAATTAATGACCATCTGAGTCCAGTCCCTGTAATGATTCATCCAACCAGGCTGTATATGGACATGGACCAGTAGGTTTTGCAAGCCTGATGACCCATGGGTCAACACAACGTACGACATGAGTCCTGACACGTGGAGAGTGGGCAGTGTGTAGTGGTGTGGTTAGACCCCACCTGCACCCACAGTAAGGATGAGTGCTGTAGAGGAGGGGCAGGTGGGGGAACTATGAGTATGCAATTATGGGCCTAGCCGTGCAGGTGTTGGCTGGCGCAGTTGTATTTGGACCACCCCGGGGATGTAAGTAATATTGCAAAATGGGCAGAGCTTACACCCATACCTCTCAACCCCTAAGAGCAAAACCACTGGACAGAACATAAACTGTTGGGGGAACAAATAGGACAGAAAGCACATATTCCACTTACAACCTTAGAAAGCTGATAGAATAATAGGTTGTGCATAACCATAAATGTAATAGGTTCATAGATGGGTACTAGGCTATCTGCCAAAGGGCATTTATAAGCCTAGGCAAGGTGTTTCGGCTCACGCCACCCCATTGATCAATTTACTGGGCCTCTGTCAAGCAGAGCTATGGAACTTATCTCAGTATGTCCCAATCTTTGACCCCCCCTCACCACCCCCAATTATATTTGGCTTTGGCTAGACTTCTTTCATTAAGAGGTTGAGAGGTATGATTCTCGTTATGTTTAGTTATGTTGTTTGGCCTCTAAGGCTCAAGTCATGACTGAATGAAGTCCTGACTCGTTGGAACAGTCTGCATACTCAGTTAACAGATGTTAAATAAACATGCATTCATAGTCCAGTACAGAAAAGACGGTGACCCCCTTCTCTGCACTGTGGCTTATATATCCCAACTCAATTTCATGCCAAATGCATGACCTTTGTAACAGTGCAGGCCTTACTTAGACTGTCATGAAATGATTGTCATCCAAGATATATATATATATATATATATATATATATATATATATATATATATATATATATATAATATGTATGACTGCAACATTTCCACGATTCTGCTGGGATATAAACTTCCAAGGAAAAATAAGCTGCTGTGTTGTTTCCATCGTATATTGCAGTACTATAGTATTATAGTTATGAGAAGATAGAGGGAAGGGACGAATCTGCAATAATTCAGAGTTGTGTATTTAATTTCGAAGTTGGTGCTGTTCTCAAAAGAAGGAAATGTGAGGACTTTCCCATTATGAAATATTTGAATCATTCCTGTGATTTGCCAGCTACGTCAATGCCAATCACTAAACCGGTCCTATTTATAATATGTTGCCGAACTTGTACATCATTGGTTAACATGTGTAACATGTGCGTTATCATATAGTCTTGGTTATAAATTTAATTTAGTGTCTTGTTAACGGGAGTAATGATGTAATGAAGTATAGAGTCTAATCTTGAAATAAAGATGTGTGTCCCAGGTAGGACAACCCAAAAATTGTGAATAGTGTCCTATTGGTCACTCATTTCACCAGTGTTTGTGGACTAAAAGGTTGGGATGTCTGGGGATACGTGGAGTGAGTCAACCCATGGGATGGGTCCAGAGGAGTAGGGAGTGGCCAATGTGTAGTGGTGTGTATACATTGTGTTCCCAAATGGAGAATGGATGACTGCTGTGTCAGTGAAGTGTTGGGGTGGGTGTTTGGGGAACTAGGATCCATGGGTATATGGGTATATATGCAAATGAAGCAGCACAGCAATAGTGTAGTGGTTAGAGCATCCACCTAATGAACAGGCATGCCCGTTTCGAATCCCACTGCAGCACATACCATTTTCCATTGGTAATCTGTTTATGAACATATTTTGACATCTGTCTGCTGTATAACCTGCATAATAACAATTAAAAGTGAACTGGAGTGAAGTGTCAGTGTCATAATGAATAAGGCACTAGTAAGCAGGTTTAAGCATAAATAAGCAGTAGTAAGCATATACAAGCACCAGTAAGCGTGTTTAAGTGCGTTTGCATGGGGGTATGCATTGCCTTCACAGATTATGCAAAGTAGAAGCTAACTGAGTGTAAGAAACTGTAACTGGAGGTTAGCATTGCTTAGCTCTGTGCAAACCTGCTCACAACTGATTTAAAGTGCCTTAATCACTCCGTACCCAACAACTCATGTTCTGGCCAGCAACAAAATAAATAGCCTCTGCAAGGCTAGAATTCAGGACCCTGTACATCACAGTCACAGTAGTTAACCACTACACCATGATAGCAGTACATATAAAGGAGGTATCAGCAAACTAATCCTCACCACAGAGAAATCCAAATCAAACATGTGAACTGAATCTATGTACAGTGTAATGTTCAGTAACCTGCCACAGACCATAAGTATATGAATTGGAGTACTGCAGTAAACCTAAAGTTGAGGTGTCACTGTAATAAAGTTTTGAATACCCCAGGACCCCATACAGTGTATGTACACATGAATCACAGATACCAGACACACACGCATATATATAACCTGTAATGAATAAGACATAGTTGAAAAAAGGCAAATATAATGCTAGATAACCAGTAAGCAATGCTAACTGCAGCAGAGCCCAACTAAGTAATTGTAAGCAATGTGTATGGAAGCCAATACAATATGCGCACAGGTACACCTCTTTAAGCAATGCCAACCTGAAGTAAGCAGGTGTGCCCATAGCTTAGCCTTCTCGAAACTGGCCAATTATGGAAAAGTGCAGGAATCCGGCCCTACTTAAACCGAAGAGGTGGGAATATGGCTCATAACTGGTTGTAGCATCCCCCTGCAGGCAGAATGGCTGGAGTGGGAGAAGGCACTCACTTTAGAGCACAGCGCTGGGGCATCCAGGAGTCCAAATTTGTGGTATGGCTCCTGGTAAAGCACCATGACAGGAGACTACTGCAGGGCCAGTACCAGGGCTCGCAGTACAAAACTGAGGCCTGGGACAGTCTTGCCCGTGACCTCACTAGTGCCACAGGTATCCCCCGGACTGGTGAGCAGGTCAGGCGCCACCATGCAGACCTGAAGCAGCAGAGGGGGGATGTCCTGGAACAGTGGATCCAGGAAGCAAGGCAGATGCAGAATGCCCCAGAACTGAGTAAGTACTCCTTCCACTATGTAGTTAATAATTGCCTAGCTTGTGTATACTATGGATAGGTATGGCTAAATATCACTGTACTTATCTGACAGCTGCAGATAAGCGTGCTGCGAACCAGCAAGCCTATGATGCTAGGCTGCAAAGGATGCGTCACGAGGCAGGTTAGTAAATAGCCTGCATGTACTGTCATAAATAAATGTAAGAGCCTCAAAGTGTTATACCAGTATACAAAATTGTGTAATATGGTGCGAATAAAGTTGTAACCCCTGCATTGCTTCAGTTTACTCTGCAGTTATATGTTGTATTGTTGCAGTTATTAAATAGTGCTGTTGTAGTAAGCAGTGTTACCCACACTGTGGTATGTAGATAAAATGTGTATGAATTGCTGTATAACAATGCTGGAAGTACAAACAGGTCAGTCATATTAGACAAAATACATTGCAAAGCCTCACAACAATTGCCTGATAGCATAGTGTACAGTGATCTTAACTGTAATGCTTTTGTCACACACAGCAGGGCTTTGGATCCCAGGAGCACTAGTAAGTTGTATGCATAATCATTCCACACAACTGCACACAGTTTGTTAGAATATTAAAGCTGTATGTTTATATACACTTAACAACTGTACAGATTTTGCTAGAATGCTCAAATAGAAAGCGGTATGCATATTCATACCCCTCAACTGTTCCAATCTGTCCAGTATGTCCTGATAAATGGCGCACATCACCTGCCTTTTGCACTGTTTCCCTTACAAATTAGTGTGATGATCCAAGAAATGTAGGCAGCTGTTAATGGCATATAACAGATAGTCAGACTTGTACATAGTCAGAGAATGTACATGCAAACATACCTGTCATCCCAGCATCTCACCCAAAGTGTATGACAACAGTCTCAAAACATGTTGCATTAACACCTGCATCTTGTCAAGCCTGTACGTAAGACACAGGTCCTGTATGTACTAATCTACAAACATACCATTGTACAATATAATGCCATTGGGTAGTGTAATAATACATGTAAGGGACAGACCACTGCAGTGATTACGAGTGTTGTGGAAACTACAAGGATTTATTGGTTGTTAATTGAAGTGGCGGTTCTACCCGAAGGTGGTGCAGAGCCAACAGAGGTGGAGGTCCAAGGCTGGGCCCCAGACGTGCTGGTGCCTGGCGCCATGGCCAGCTGAAGTGGGACAGGTGGTTCAGCTGTGACCTCCAATCCCATGCAGCCTATGGTGTTGCAGTTTTAACACAGATAAGGCTTAGTAATAGTCAACAGCATTCAGAATTACTTATAACAGCATGCATAGATATTACCTTCAACCCAAGACAACAGATGTCATACATTTGCAGAGGGAGCACAACACATGCATATATACTGCATGACATCTGTTCAAAGAGTAGATGACTTGTGACTGCAGCTATGAACAGTGGCCCATTATTGGCATGTCACTGTGATAACCTCAGACAGGGACTGTCATACCACTGTTTCTTGTGACGTATGTCCAATCAGGGATGCAATGGCAGTAACTCTCATCACTGTCACCGTGTAATGACTGCAGTCCACACACTATGCTTCTGCTGTTCATCACTGTCACTGTGTAATGACTGCAGTCCTCACACTATGCTTCTGCTGTTCACAGATGTGTGTTCTGTGAGTAACACAAGAAACAAATGGTTCCACACACTGACCTGTCCATAGATGACCCTACAGATGGGGTTTCCTCACAAACAGAGTGCTGTCAATTCAGTTATTAAAACATGCAGACTAGCCATTACCACACACAACCTGTTAAATTGGCAGTAGTCTGAATGAAGCATAGCTACACTTACATGCTGTAGTCATGTCTGGCACATCACCCTCCTGTCTTTAGGCTATTTTCCACTGTGTATGTTGTTTGAGGAATATTCGGATTTCATCTGTGATGCTGTTTACCAAACACCAGATCCAGGTTCCAGTCACAGCGACTGTCTTGGGCAAACACCAACATGATGTTCCTAGATATTGTACTGTGTTTACATGCAATTGGCTATGGGAATGTCACCACAGCTGTTCTACATGCAGTCAGCTAGAGGAGGACTGCAATAAGTGCAGAGACCATCACCTGATCATGACCATCACTTACAAAACTCAAGCTGCTGCTGAGCAGGTGTACATCTCCACTTCCACCAGAGAGTGCGTGGGAGGGGCAGACAGAGGCAAAGTATATCGGAGAAGGGCTGGGAGACTACAACCTAAGCATCTTCTGTCACACACCTACCAGTACAGGGGTTCAACCCCCTGACTGACTAGCCATTAATATTACAAATGCATGCAGTTGCTTCATGTGTTCCACATAGCTGACATGTTGGTGTGCTGTAAGAACATATATGTGTGCTGGTGAGCGACATCTGCCACAGAGATATAGTAGACATACATTAGGTGTAGCACACATGGCTGTCCACATGAACAGATGTCATTGTCAACACAGCCACTCTGTCTAAGCGACTCGGACACATTGGCAGGCTCACATATACACTTCCTAACTACTTAGTTTGCCACACTACAGTAATGCACAGGTATTACATGCACCACAGGGGCTATCCTGAGGTTCTATTGGCTAGGGCATGTGAACATGTCTAACTTCAGTCCATATGCCAATGGGAGTTATACTGGGTGTGACTGTGGTTGGGAACGTCATACCCCACATGCAGACACAAGGTGCCAGTACTGACATGCATGTGTGCATTGCTTCATGGGTGTGTAGTGGTTGGCTGTGCAAGATGGCTGTACAAGGCTGGGTGAGGGGTAATCCTTGTCATCAGGCCACCTGACAGTGGTCTGCAATGTGGTTCAGGGATGTAGTGTCTGCAATGCCCACACAGATGGGTATGGTATTAACCATCCTGTCATCCTGGTTACTATTGTGTGTGGCCATTGCTTTGCAATGCATGCCATGTCTGTGTTTGATAGTCCTTGACATGGACATTGCTTGGGATGTGCAAGTCCCACATTAATGTACAGTGACATGTTTAAGTGTACCTGGTTTGCCTGGCACATGTTATGTACACAGACTGTTATCATGAGATGTGCCAATCCTGGCCTGGTGTGGCAGGACCTGCTAATAGACAGCAGGTTGACCCTGCACCTGCATTGATAGCATGATACGGGTATTCCCTG
Organism: Protopterus annectens; assembly: GCF_019279795.1. NCBI lineage: Eukaryota > Metazoa > Chordata > Ceratodontiformes > Protopteridae > Protopterus > Protopterus annectens. The sequence goes on from NC_056737.1 coordinate 1,377,315,767, forward strand.
GTGTCAGTGACATCTGTCCATACAGGGCATGTGTGTAAGGCATTGTATGTCCTTAGTGGATCACATTTGATGGCACCACATATGTTGCAGGCATCCAGTGGGGAACATAGTGAAGGTGCATTGTCCACAATTATGTGCCTGTTGTACTGGTGGACAGGGTGCCATGCCCTCTGCAGACCACTGCAATCATACTGTGCCTACTATCTGTCAACAATGTGCAGGGTACCAGCAACATAGTGGGATTTTTCTAGGCAAGTGTGTTTGTGTATGACACATGGGTTCAGACTGTATTCTGGGTAATAGGGTTGCTTACTTTGTTCACCAGGCCATTTGCCAGATGTAGGGGTATGGCTTGCCAAACCAGTGTCTTCGCTGATTGAAATATTTAATCTTCGTGAAGTGGACATTGTGACATGCAATATGGCCACCATATAGGAAAACTACAAAACCCGCTCCTCAACATGTCCAGTGGTTAGACACTCACAGCCACCTCCACACAGGATATGACTGACACACACACACACACCTGCCATTTCTTGGAATAGAACTCCTACCTAACTAGTTTATCACACTGCAGCATTACGCAGTTATAGCACTCGCTACAGAGATTACTGGGCTACCCCGTCCCCAAAGGTGTATTTTACATGGAATGACATCAGCAGATTTACCAAAGTAGGACATTTCAAATTTCATGCAAGTGAGTAGCCCATAATGCATTGCTCACAAAACAGACAGTGAGTCACACACAAAACATCCACAACTGACATGTGTGGGTATAGAACCCATGACCAAGATCTATATCCCACTACTGCATGGAGATGTTATAGGACACACACCAAGAGGATTACTAGGGAACTCGTTCCCCAGAGGTGTATTTGTCAAGGAATGACATCAGCAGGTGTTCCAAAGTAGGGCATTGTAAATGTCCTGCGAGTGAGTAGGCTATGATGCATTGCTCCCTACACAGACATTGAAACACACACAAAACATACACAACTGCCATGGTTGTGGATGGAACCCTACTACAGTTCTAATTCACACTCCAGCAGTATGCAGTTACCCGAAGCGCTACCAAGATTACTGGGTTACAGCATTCCCAGTTCTAGGTGGGTGACATCAGCAGCCTTGCCAAAGTTGGGTATATGAATTGCAAGGAGTGTGAGTACTCTAAAAAGCATTGTTCCCTTCTCAGGCAGACAGATACACACACACACACACACACACACACACACACACACACACACACACACACACACACACACACACACACACACAGCTGGCAAGTCTGGGATTAGAACACCTACCAAACTAGTTTATCACACTACAGCATTACACAGGTACAGGACGCGCTACGGAGATTACTGGATTACAGCAGTCCCAGAAGTGTATTTCTAGGTGGGTGACATCAGCAGGATTGCCAAAGTAGGGCCAATGAATCATAGTGAGTGTGATTAGCCAAACATGCAGCACTCTCTGCACAGGCATAGGAACAAGACACCAAAGAATCCACAACTCCCATGTGTGAGACTAGAACCCATACCAGAGTTCTATATCACATTACAGCATTACACTGTTATAGCATGCACCACAGAGATTGCTGGAGTACTCTCTCCCCTCAAAGGTGTACTCCCCAGTGATTGACATCAGCAGGATTGCCAATGCAGGGCATTTGAATTGTATTCAGTGTGACCAACCTAATTTCCACAATTAAAGATGAATATCCTCTCTAAGCACAAAACTGTCAGTGAAAAGTGAAAAGCAACAAATGTAAAAACACTGACAGTACCACAGCTAGGAAATTTATTACAAAAAATAAAGTAAAAACCAAAAACCAAAAATTACAATGAATAAATCCTTACAAAACATTGGTTCGCGCTTTCAGGGATCTACCCCTTCATCAGACAACAGTTAAAAATCCCATAATTCTTTAAATACTGTAAAATAGTCACATGATATTTCAAAAATATTTCAGTTGTACTCAATAAGGACATAACAATTAGTGCATCAGTACATATTAGCACAGTTATGCAAATAAATAGACCATATACTAAAAGAATTATAGCTAAAATAAATAATGAATGTGTAATTAATGTATATGTGTATAACCTTACATACTGCATAACTCTATATAATGAAAAAAGATATAACCTAATAATCCTGATGACAACACTATATGTGTGTATATATATATATATATATATATATATATATCTATATATATATATATATATATATATATATATATATATATATATATATACATATAAAAACATAATAAAAATACATATGTACAGATCTAGTACGTCCAGCTTGTATAGATACATACATAAAAAATAAAATGCTTATATATATATTCACAAGTAATTACTAAAATAGGGCCAACAAATTTATCCAATCTAAAATACAGTATGAAAGATAAGAATGTATTGTAGTACATAATTAAAAAAAATCTAAAAATGTATAACCATTCAAGAGAGTCAATGTTTCAATGGTCGAGCTTTTAAAAAAGGTTTAAGCGACACCATTTGATTCAACCCTGGAGGCTTGTCTGCATTAAATCTAATAATCCATCTCTGCTCAGCAGCTTCTGTATCATTAGAAAAGTTACCCCACCTTAATTTCTCAGACAGTATTTGTAAAACCAGAAAGTTAAAGTTATGTTCTGGTCCTGTATTCATGTTGTGCATAGCAATAGCACTGTTCTCCTTGCAGTTCCTAATATCCCTGTAATGTTCAAGGATCCTATCCTTCAGGCGTCTATTGGTCTTACCCATGTAGAAGCTGTAGCATACTACACAATAGGCAAAGTCCCTGTAATGTTCAAGGATCCTATCCTTCAGGTGTCTGTTGGTCTTACCTATGTAGAAGCTGTAGCATACTACACAATAGGCGAAGTAGACCACATTAGATGTGGTACAATCGGCGTAGAGATTACTACTACGACTGAATTTCTTAGAGGGATGTATAAAAGTCCTGCCATTGTGTATGTGTTTACATGCTCCACAATTTCTACATATGTATGTGCCCAATCTATCAGATCTACTGACAGTATTAGTTGCGGCATTTCTATAGCATAGTTCACTTCTCAATGTTCTATTGTTCCTAAAAGTGAAACTCTGCTTAGTACCAATTATACCCTGTAGGTTATCAGTCGTGGATAGAATGCCCCAATTTTTGGTTACTACATCACATACTACACTTAGGATGCCACTCACTTTTGCAAGCAACATAAATGTATTGTCTGTATGTTTATGCCTTACCCCATTGCAATCAGTGACTTGCCCGCTTGCTCGAGTTGTGGTGTGTGTATCAAAATAGGGTCTAAATCTGTCTGCCCTATTACTCCAACCATCCAAAATGCACTTATCTATAGCTCTAGCATCATAGCCCCTATTTAAAAACTCAGATTTAAGTTGGTCCAGGGCTATTTGTAGTTCATCATCATCGTTGAACAGTCTCATAATCCTGTATACTTGGCCTTTGTTGATGTTGACCTTGGTGTGGTTGGGGTGCATACTGGTGTTGTGCAAAAATGTGTTTTTTCTAACATGTTTCCTAAACAAACCAGTTCTAATCTGGTTTAGTTCATCTTTTTTTACTTTTGATGTCAAGAAAGTCAATTTCAGTCATGGAATATTGAGAGGTAAATCTAAGAAATTGAGTGGTATTATTAAGGTAAATGAAAAATGCATTTAGCTCTACCTCTGTACCACTCCACAGCAAAAAAATATCCACAAACCTGACATACCAATCGATGTACCTACCATATTTACTATTGGTTAACACATGTGTATGTTCCCATTGAAACAAGGAAAGGTTGGTGTAGCTATTTGCACAAGCTGTGCCCATAGCCACACCAACCTTCTGTAAATATTTCTGCTGTTGAAATAGGAAAACATTGTTGGTCAGTACTATGTCCAATAGAGCGCAAATGAGGTCGCATTTGTTCTTGTTATAATCTACACTGTGAAGTAGTTCCCTTATGGTCTCTATCCCCCATTTATTCGGAATCACAGTGAATAATGACTCTATATCTATCGTTACCAGGAAACAACCATGGTTGGTATCTATATTCATCCATTTCATCCTAAGAGTTTCAAGAAAGACCTTAGAATCTCTTAGCACAGTCTGACAATTAGAAGTGGATGTAGATTCTTTTCAATAAAAATAGAGAGAGGTTCAGTAACCCATCCTTTACCTGAGACTATGGGGCACATAGGTGGAACTGACATATGCTTGATCATAGGTTCATAGGTTCATACTAGGCTATCTGCCCAAGGGCATTTATAAGCCTAGCCCATAGTTATGTGGCTTTTGCCACCCCTTTAGTTTGAATAAGACTATGCCTATTATTTTGCTGTGCCTCTGTGTATCTTAGGTAGGCCATAGATCTCAGGTATGGTGGGATTACTGACCAAAAAATACTCAAAACAGTTCCTCATTGATCATGTCAGTAATTAGCAAATCAAACATCAAAAAAGATACCTTATCAATAACACTTCTTACAACATTATTAGATATGTTCTGATATGTGGAGTCATCATCTAATAATCTTAGCATTTGTTCAACATATAGCTGTTTATCCATCACAACTATTCCCCCCCCCCTTGTCTGCCGGTCTTATTTCAATAGAATGCATGCGTTTTAAATCCATCATAGCATGGTATTCATCTTTGCTCAAGTTATAAAAGTGTTAGAACTGCAGTTATTACTAACATCCAACTTCTCCCTTAATTCTCTGTCACAGACATCAATGAAAGTTTCAATAATTGCATTACATGGTGGAATAAACGTACTTGGTTTTTTAAATATATTACTGGTCATATGAGGGCTTTTGCCAAACAAAGTTTTAAGTGTTAAACTCCGGCCAAAGAGTCTAAGGTCTTTTATTACATCAGTTAAATCAGCTTTCTTTGCTGGAACAAAACTGAGCCCTTTATTTAAATGTCTCACCTGGTTTTCAGTCAATGGATGTGACGAAATGTTGAAAATCAAACTTTCCTCAACCTCTTTCTGTCCTGTCCCTCTGCACTCAGTGGTCTCCACTGACTGTGATACATTGGCCGTCCTCTTATTGGCAAGGGTTCCTGCAGTAAAAAAATTATCCATGTTGTTCACTGGGCTGAGATCATTGGATAAACTATTAGAAGGTAACTGCAGGTTTCTAATTTCTTTGGGTTTAACCACCGGAACATCGCTCATGTCAGGTTGTAGTTTTTGTACTTTAGAACCAAAAACCGGCTTTACACAGTTTTTTTACAATGCCAGCAAAGCTGATGGTTGCTTTATTGCTTATCATTTGCACAGAATCAGTTGGAGTGGGTGTGTCACCTATTCCTTCATTCAAATTAACGTCATCATGGCATTGCATCTGTAGGAACAGACACTAAAGAATCCACAACTCCCATGTGTGAGACTAGAACCCATACCAGAGTTCTATATCACATTACAGCATTACACTGTTATAGCATGCACCACAGAGATTGCTGGAGTACTCTCTCCCCCAAAGGTGTACTCCCCAGTGATTGACATCAGCAGGATTGCCAATGTAGGGCATTTGAATTGTGTTCAGTGTGACCAACCTAATTTCCACAATTAGTCTGTATGCATTAATCGCTGTCCTGGCCGGACAACAATACCCCACATTTGCAGGTCATGAACCCAGGACACTGTACATTATAGTCACAGTAACTAACCACTAAGCCATCCCAACAGTACATGAGACTGAGGTTTCACCACAGTAATCCCAGTATAGGCTAATCAAAGTGAACATGTGAAAGGAATGTATATACAGTTGTCCATAAAAGCCCTCCCCAAAGCCAGCTTCATGCTACACAAGGCAGAAGTGACAATGTTTGTGACACCCATGGAGACAGGACCTGGCAGTTCTACAGATGAATCCTGTACTAAGGTACTGTATGAGCACATCCACTTGTGCATGGTTCCTGACATGCCACATGGATCCACAATGCTCACCTCCCAAATAAGCAAGCCACTGTGGTGGTCTCCTGCCATTAACAGAGTATACAACAGAAAGTAGACGCATGTTGAAGCAAAAGGGTACTCCAAGGATGCAAACAACTCCCTTACCAGCCACAGTAAGATGTTGAGATCCCCCATGGATTCCTCCATAGCTAGTTATGTAACTAAAATTACCACAGATTTCACAGACAACCACACACCATTCTATAGTTATGTCCTGAATATAACAGGCAATGTTGAGATGTGCTCTGAGCTACGACAGTATGGCATTACATAGATTGCTCCCATGGATTGTGCTAATATCCTGGTGGATTGGTTTAGTGCCACAGTCACCCCCTCTCACCCCCAAAAGGGCCAATGGCAATATGAACAGAGTTACATTGGCCAGTAATCATGGCCACATAGGCAGAAACCGCACTATCCACAGCTAAGAGTACATCATCCATGGGACCAGACTGTCATGTGTAATCTTAACCTCGCATCAGGCCTGTTGCCCACTGAGTGGCATACAGCTGCAGTTATCCCACTCCACAAGGGGAGATCCACCTTGGATCACTGGAACTACTGTCACATCTGTGTGATGAGCCTGATCTGCATGGCCATGGGATGCATTATCAGTGAAGTTTGGAACACAGCCATTGGCAACCCTCAGACACTGGACCCCACATAGATTGGCCTCATGGAGGGCTAGTCATGCCTCTTGAAACAGAGTGTCTGCTTTGACTCTGTCTGCATAGCTGTTGAAGAGGGTAAGGCAGTCCACAACGCCTATGTGGACCTCACCAAGTCCTTCAATACCATACACCAGTCTGGAAACCTAGATTAACATACTAATCCAGCCATACGTCCCTATGCCACTCGATGCTTTGCCACATGGCTTACTGACAGAACCCAAACCGTAGGTGTAACTGTCTCTAAATCCATCCCCAGAAAAGTGACCGGTGGAGTACCTCCGGGTTCTGTCCTGGGACCACTGTTGTTTGAATTCTACAACTCTGTAGTACAGGCCAACAGTACGGGACTCTGGCTAACAAAGGTAACAGATGACTGCAAAATGGGAGTAATTATGAGCCTGACTGTACTGTATGATATGTTACTGATACCAACCTGACATCATACAGGTGGGATGGGGTATTTTTAACATCTTGTGACCTTGTTGTGTAAGGTCCTGGTTATGGGATCTGCAACAGTTGGTAGTGTATTGCAGGTCAGACATGTTTTGCTGTGGGGGGAATACCTATTTGTGCATGGTGTATGTTGTTTGTGCCTGTTAACCCCATTCATAGTACATGTGGACATATATGTTTCTGCTTTGTTCCCACCTTTATCTACAGATGTATGTCCATATATACCTATATAGATATAAATATCTGCTTACACATATGTGGATATGTAATATATATATATATATATATATATATATATATATATATCTGTCGCTCTCTCTCATACACATATAATACACATACATACATTTGTATCTGTGTAGACATTAATATATTTTCACAGATACATACATCTGCATGTTAGAATACATACTGTGTACTGTTGAATGACTGGGCCGGATGATATGTTTGTGAATGCAGCAGGGTTATGCATATCAGAGGTGGCTTAGAGGTAAACCACTTTGGCTATGGTGTGCATGGTCCTGGGTTCAAGCCTAGCAGAGGTTGTTTATTTTGTTGCTAGGCAGAACAAGGGCCGATGGATACAGAGTGATTAAGGCACTGTAAAGCAGTTGTAAATATGTTGTCAGGCATGGTATGTCCGTTGAGTCACATGTGAAGGCACCATAGGTGGTGCAGGTGTCCACTGGGGAACATGGTGGAGGTGCACTGTGTGCATGTACGTGCATATTGGACAGATGGCCAGGGTGACATGCCCTCTGTAGCCCACTGCTATCACTGCATAGTTACTGTCCGTGGCCAATATGCAGTGTACTACCGACAATATTGGCTGTTGCCTAGGCATGTGTGTGCGTATGACAAATGGCTGAGTGTGTGCTCTCGGTAATAGTGAGGTTGCTAACTGGCCTTGATGACACATGTATGGGTATGGCTTTGCACCCCAGCCAGTGTACATCTGTTATCCCTGTATGGTTGACATTGTGATCTGGAGTGCGGCCAACATAAAATATATGCAAAACCCCCTCCACATTGCCCACAGGTGTCACAGACTTACAACCACCACTGCAGAGGATACAAGTCACACACACACACACACACACACACACACACACACACACACACACACACACACACACACACACTCTGACACCTGTCATATCTGGTATTTGAACCCCTACCTAACTAGTTTCTTACACTACAGCAGTGCGCAGTTCTAGTATGCGCCACAGACATTACTGAAGTACTTCTCCCCCAAAGGTATGTCACAATGAATGACATCAGCAGGATTACCAAAGAAGGGCATTTCAAGTGTACTGCGAGTTGTACATGTCTTTTAACTGTATGTACCCACTGCTTACTGTCACAAAAACACATTTACACCCACTTTCAACCACTTAAAAGTGACTTATTCAGTCCTAAATGCCATTATCAACAACCCTTGCAGGTCTTGAACCCTGGACCATGCACACCATGGTCACTGGACTTACCACTAAGCCATCTGGGTTGTATACATGTTCCATGGTTTTTATAATACACATTTTACTACAGGTATTCCACTGTACTGAAAACAAATGGACAGTCACTTTGTGTACATATGTACAGTACCCTTGAACGTACTGTACTCAAACAACAGACAAGTCTACATATGTACAACTGTTATAAATAAATGCTAAATACATATATGCACTTACAGGATGTGTATATACACACACACACACACACACACACACACACACACATATATGCATATACACAGACACAGCTATAGCCATATATATAAACCTGTCTGAACTACCTTTGTGACACAGAAGGGTTCCAAAGGAATTGACATGTACACAAAACAGACGCAACTCTTTGTATTATAACATTTAAATCTTAATCCATTCACCAGAGAAGGGATGGTTGTTGTGTATGTGGAGTTTGGGTTGGGGAATGATGGCTAAGGAAATATACCCGGGGATTGTGGTGTTTGGGTGGGGGAATGATGGGTATGGAAATACACCCCGGGGACCACTTCTTTCACTGCTCGCCAGTGGCACAGGAAAATAACATATCCAACAGTAGTCATTCTTGACTGTCTATTATTTTCTATTCCTAACTATGTAATAATTTGTAGACTTCACTCACCACAGATGACTACCATGGTGTGCAGCATGTTAAAAGACATAACACACGTGTATGCCTGGCTACAGGGTAGTCACACACACACACACACACACACACACACACACACACACACTTGCCAGTATTGTGCTTACAAGTCTTGCCTATGTAAAGGTAACTAGTAGAGTGGTATGCAGTAGGGGTATGTGCCACAGAACCCATACAATTACACTTAATCTGATTCTGCGTCTGAGCTGGGTGACATCACAGGATTGATTACTTGCAGTGGGAATGGGGGAAAAGGGTGGTTTAGCAGATGACAAGGATGAAGGCCAGTGCAAAAGGTGGTTTCTCTTTGGAAAGCAGTAAAACCCACTGTCATGACAGGATGCAGACACAAATACATGCACTCAGGCATTTGCTGACACACACACATGCACAGTTGCCAGTGGTGGGATCAGAACTCCTACCTATCTACAGATCACTATTACAGTACTACGCAGTTACGAGACGTGCCACAGAGATTACACATTTCAAGGCAGTCAGAATGCCCTTCTAAGATTGAGGACATCAACAGGGATATTGACAGTTAAGATGTACATAGCTGTAAACCTGTGTGTTTAAAGTAGGAGCCCATTACAACCTGTATGCACAAACAAGACACATCATCTGCAGGTAAGACATAGGTAGGCCTGAGAGGTATAGTTGTAGCACAACAAACCCTGAACTGGAGTATGCATATATGTGGAATGGACAACTACTATCACTATACAGGGTTACAGTGGTCATGCTCATACACATAGAATCACAGGACTTGGGATGCATTGACTCCAATTACACAAGGTGACAGTGGGCATGCTCATACACTTAGTAGCACAAGGCCATTTGGGATGCACTCTGACTCCAACTACACAAGGTTATACTGGGCATGGTCATACACTTAGCAACAAAGGGCTTGTTTGGATGCACTGACTCAAATTACACAAGGTGGCAGTGGGTATGCTCATACACTTAGTAGCACAGGGCTGTTTGGGATGCACTCTGATTCTAATCACAGAAGGCCGCAGTGTGCATGCTCATACACTTAGATGTACAGAACACATTGCAATGGACTCCTATTGTAAGCACACAGGTTTACAGCTATGTACATCTTAACTGTCAGTATATATGCACATCATACAGGTTTATTACCAGATACCTGTATGTGGCCCATAAATGATATATCTGCATCTGTGCTGTGTGATACACATGCATACATGTACATGAAGTACTGCCATATATATGTAAAGTATACACAATCATGCATGTGTGGAAGTGACAGACAATTGGTTAACTGGGACACACAGGTGGATGCAAAGTACAGCATGTGTCACACACATTGCTGCCCTGAAAGGCATACATTGATATCAGGTTGTGGACAGTGGCATTATACTTGGAACAGTGGCATGTGCCAGCATAATATGTGAGCCCCATTATCTAATAGTACTGAGGTGCAGGTGTCAAGATGACCTCTCCTGGCTGTGTTAGCAGTTGTCATTATTAGCAGGACCCCTCCACTAAGGATATCTGACATTGGTCATCTACACAACATCTGCTGCTGTCCGTCACCTTAGATGAGGCATTTGATACCAAGCACAATACTGCCACTTGCAGTGATGTCATGGTACGAGTGGCAACTGCTTGACCAAAACAATGAGCCAATGTCCTGCTGGTTGTCCAGTGTCTGCCATTCCGGGATGACATGACTGAAAGAAGACAAACCTTTGTCACAGATCACATGCATCCATGATTCAAGGAAGTGTGGATAATACCTAGGTTGCATTTACACATATAGTGCCATTCCAAGGCAAATGTTCTAAACACAGAAGTAACACCCTGACACCTGCATGACAATTGCATTGGAGGCTTATGCTAACCAGTGCTAGATGTATGGCTTTCGTAATCCATTTGCTCAATGTAGAACCTACAATGGTGAATACTGACATCTGTGCAGTGAGGAACACCTGGCTGAAGGCTCTGTAGTGCACAATAGCACTACCATAACTCAGATCCAGACGTGGGCCATAGCACTGGTACGGACCACTCTAGGTGTTGGTGTCTACATATTCATAGAGGCTGTTCACAAAGACCACTACTCCAATATAATTCATCACAGATGAGTCAAGTACAGGTGACAGTGCAAAAGCTGCATTCTAGGTTGTATCCTCATATACATCCACCACCATGTCCTCAGACTACCAACACACATCCATACATGTGGTATGAGATATTATGGTACAACACCAAATAACCTTTGACTGGTGGACTGTACCTAGCCCTACATCAACTGTGCAAAGTACCCATGTAGTGACACAGTTGCATAATGTGTTATGCAATGCAATAATACCACTGTTTGTAACCAGGTCAGTTGTACACATACCAGGGTCCCTTAGATGTTGTCACCATTAACACAGTTGACTGTTGCTGTACACCAGTAAACAACACCCTTGTGGTTGATATGACCTAGATGTACCTGCCCTGGATATGTACATCACACACTCATACAACATAAATGAAAATACCATAGCTGTTGTTGTCCTTTGTACATACAGGTGGCTACATTCATTACACACATGCACATGGAGGATAGGTCCATGGCTGATGAATGCTAGCAGTACATAAGGTTTGATATCTATGTTGACAAGAGGTAATATTCCCTCTCTACTGGTCACCCATGACACCTATCATATCATACAACAATCCATGTGGCATGTATGTCATTAAACATGTCCACCAAATGCAATGCCTACAAACATACCCAAATAACAGGATTGTAGGACCTACACACATGGCCTGTATTGACAGACTCTGGGAAATGCAGCTATGCTCTGTATGTTCCTGAGTAGTTACAGGTGATATGTCCATGACATGTACAGCCATGTATGACCCACAGCTCCTACATATACCCCATGTCAGCAGTTGCATGCCATGCATGCTGTGTGCTGTCTGGACATTAACCTTATTACCACAATAGCCAGAACATGCTGGCGTGAGATGTTTATAAGCCATAGACCTCACACATGCTTGAATAAGTGTAATGCCTAGCTTAAACTGAGCATATTGCTGGCACTCTTCCAGTAATCATGAGGTGTGTGTGGCAAATATGATGTGCTCACTGTTGAACATTACAGTGCCCTGGCTTCACAGTAGAACTGTCAACTAACAATTTGTGGTATCATGACATGGAATATTGCTGTGAGTGTGTATGTGTGTGTGTCTTGCTGATATGTGCTGTTGGCATAAATGTACACTTAGCTACTCATTGAAGGTGGTTGTGTGTCCTGCCAGTACATGCATACAACATCCATTATGGTGTAATGCTCATCTAGGTTTCACACATGGTGTGGGGAAGGTGTGCAATGTATCCTCTTGACCTGCTAGTCCACTTACTGATGGAGACTGCATATGTGTACATGTATTGATGTGTGTTTAGATTCCACGCGTGTGCAGTGTCTGTTTGAAGGTGACTGTTGTCTTAGTACATCATGCAGTTGCAATGCAGCCTCAACATTGCCAACTGTATATGGTGATATGCTCAAAGTACAGTAAGCTGTAGTTTAGGTATGGACAGATGTTTGGACATAACTACTAAGTCGTGGGGCTACTTTGCAGATAATGATTAGTGAGGACCGCTTTCAGGTGTGTTACAACCATTCCTATAATAACCTGTATAACTGCTAAGCTATGGCTTTGTTAATTGAAGAGGAAGAGAGACAACGTAGAATGCAGTAAGGGTGACACTGAAGGCAAACCTCTTGACACCTGTAACAGTAACACCTCCCCTGTGCATATATTGTACATATATCAGCACAGTTGGTAAAGGAAAGAGTCAATATGCTTTGTAGTGCATGCGATAGTGCTGTAATTCTGTAATACCGATAATGAGATAGGCAGGTGGTTGAGTCACAGTACTGGCACGTGTGGGTGGGTGCGTGTGTGTGTCCATATATGTCGCGTATGGTGGGGAATACATCCCAAATGTTTTCCACTCTCCTGTACACTGTTGTAGACATCTTTACAGAATGAAGTGTAAAAAGCAGGACATAGGCAGGGGTTTGAATCTTACACATGTCAAGTGTCTGCATGTGTGTGACATAGGTGTATATCTTTGTGAATGCCTGTGTGTGTGTGTGTGTGTGTGTGTGTGTGTGTGTGTGTGTGTGTGTGTGTGTGTGTGTGTGTGTATGGCTGTCTGGTCCTTGGAGTGAGGCTGTATTTTACCATAGTGAAATGATAAGACCTCTCCCCCATCCACTCAGTGCAGTCTAGAATCCCTGTTAATGTCATCAGTCTTAGAAGGGCATTCTAACCGCCTGTAAACATGGATGCCCTGGGGTGAGGCTTGTTGTTCCATAGCCTACTGATATACATACACTCACCGCAATCTAGTATCCCTGTTGATGTCCTCAATCTTAGGCCATTCTGACTACCTGTACATGTTTAATCTCTGTGGCACGTCTTGCAATTGCGTAGTACTATAATGATTATTTGCACATAGGCAGGGATTCTCATCGCAACTGTGTGTGTGTGTGTGTGTGTGTGTGTGTGTGTGTGTCAGTGTTTCTGTGAATCCCTGAGTGTGTGGGTGTGTGTGTTTGCATCCTGTCTTGAGAGCGGGTATTACTGCTTCCCAATGAGAAATCACTTTTTCCACTGGCCTTTATCCTTGTCAGCTGCTAAACCACTCTTTTACCTCCTCCCCGCTCCAGGTAACTATACCTGTGATATCACCCACTATGGATGTGATGGCTCTGGCCACAGTAGCTTACTACAAAGCTAGCATGCTCTTGGATCATTAGATCAGTAAACATGTTTGAAACTTGGGAGATTATAACTGTGATGTGGAAGCTACAAAGTACATGCAGGTATTGTCATACAGACCTGTGAGTAGTCTATATTTACATATGGGACACTAACTGCAAACACTGACATCCCCCAGCACATGCAATTACACCTGAAAGAGGAGGGCAGAACATCAAGATTGACATGCAGTTACTGTTGTTACACATGATACATACTGTCAAAAGTACAAAATGCATTCTAAAACTGTAGTACATGGTATGTCTGCTGTCTGTCAACACTACTCAACAATGGTAATCTACAATTGTCTTCCTAGTATGTTCACCCTGTGCATCAGATCATATGAGCATGTCCCTGCACCGATGGTGTGGATGACAGGGATGTGGCACAGGCATCATCATATGCACACAGTGATAATGTTTGCCAGAGGCCTAGGCTGCACCATTGGATGACATCATGTGTGTGGATTAGGGCCTTTTATCTCATTGGGCATGTGTGGATGTTATGCTTGTGTGTGTTGAGGTGCCCTACATTTGTTTCTGGTGTGTGTGTGTATGTATGCACATTGGTCTGGTATGTGGTTGGCCTACACAGGGGTATTATTAATAGCTGCAGACTGTACAGGGTAGGTTTTACAATTCATGGTGTCTGGCTGCGGCCACGTGACCTGTGCCTGCCACAGGGGTTGGACAGCCACTACCAGGCAGAGGTCCAGATTGGGTACTGCCTGATGACACATGTACACTGGAACAGTGTCCCTGTTGGGACCATCCAGGACTGCATGCTTTGTCCTGGTGTGGACAGCACAGCACCAGTTGTACTGCTGCTGCTACTGCCACTATGAGAGCGGGCATGTGAAGTAGCATGTTCACATAGACCTTCAACAGGTGATGTAGCTGGCCTGCGTCCATGTGCCCGATGCCTCACTCCCACTAGATGTTCCAGCACAGACATTCCACGTTCGAGGATTGACATGCCATGGTCAAGGACTCCCACCATGGCACCCAATCGTCTATCCAAAACATCTGCAAGATGATGGTGAGCATTTGCAATTGCCTGGATGTTGTCAGTTAAAGAATGGACAGGAGCCCTCTGAAGCCTCAGACCTTCTCTGTTGTGCCATTCAGCATGTGCCTGTGTCTCCATTACAGCCTGAAACATGCATCTGGTGTCACCAGCTGATGTGCTATGTCTTGCAGGGGCATGTTGGCCAGAAGTCCTCCCCACAAGCATCCCTGGGCACATGCCTGTGTGGGACATTGCCAGTCAGTTGGCTGGGATCATGGTGTGCAGGCACACCTTCCATAGTCTCCACACATTCCTGTTCCATGCTACCACCCTCCAACTGTCCTTTCATTATGGCCACTGGTGATGGGGTATGTGTAGGCATGAGAACTGTGGGCGGGGATGAGGGGGATACAGTTGGAATAGCAACCAATGGCACAGATTCAGCCCCTGACAACCCTGCCTGTGCCTCAATCATATTTTCATAGTCACTCCTAGAGTTTGTGGGGACACTAAAGTCAGGTGGACCGCAGGAGGGCAACGCACCTACATCAACACCTGTGAGGGGCAGACAAGAACTGTACATTACAAGTTATACAGACACACAGACAGAGACACATGATATGGCACCCAACAGCATGCAACATGCATGTGATATGGCAGAAGGCATTCATCTTAGACAGTTATAGTGGTAGTTATCAGTTGCACACAACTGCATGCATGTGTTCTGGCAGAAGGCATGCACCTTACAGAATTATAGTAGTAGTTAGCATACATCCATGTGTAGCACCATTTGTGTTAGTAGGTTATGCCCCAGACCTGCAACACAATGCATGCACTATGCACCGTTGCACCGCACTGCCATATTTTGTGCAACATACCCCACATTATTACAGACCTTCACTGTCCTGTGTATATCTGCCACTGATGCTTTGTGTTGGCTACTACCCTTATGTGTGAGGAGGACATAATCAGACGGGTATGTTGAGTGAATACTATGCTTGCCTGAGCCCTAGCCTGCATATCTCCCCCAAAGCAGTGCAAGTCTGTCCAGCATTATTCTACTTACCCCTGAGCTGAGGCTACAGACAATGTGCATGTGAATCTACACACATGTTTGACATGGCTGTCCCTACTTTGCAATGGTGCTACAGACCAGCACAGGTTTACAGTACACCAGCCTGATGTGTGGCATATGCCCCTACCAATCACATGTAGTATGACATATCTTCTGCTGATGTGTTGAATGACATGCATACATGTTTAACACAATGGTGTCCTTTCAAATATACAGTGAGGTAATGGTGTCCCAATGCAGGGACATGTTCTACTAACATGGACCTTCAGGCTGACGCAATGTTGTCAGTCTGCCCTACAGATATAAAGTGACATACTGCACATTGAGCTGATGTGCATAGCCATTGCAGGGTATCATGTGGCTTCACTATTACTATACAGTGCGAGTTACAGACACAAACACTAAACCCTAATGTGGAATATGTGGCACAGGTCACTGAAGGGTATACAGATGACACCCCTGCACATCTGCAACCATATTGTTGATGCCTGGCAACTATGCCCATACATGGCTAACTTAGCAGTACTCCATGTCCCACATGCCATCTGTGTACCTCCCACACATGAGGAGCAAGCATGACAGTGATGTCTGACACCAGCAAGGTGAATGTACTGTATCTGTGGCCTGATGTGGTTGTATGTGTATATTGTGCAACACATGTATGTATTTGGGTACTGTATAGGTGAAAACATTCATGTCGTGACACGCTGAAGATGTTCAAGACATGTTATGTGATGGTTTGATGCCATGCCTGCACAGGCCTGTATGATGTTGTTTAGTGTGTCACATCTGCAATATCACCATTAACACAGAGGCCATAGTTGTATTGTATTGTATTGTGTCGAGCCAATGTACAACAGGGTGTACACACATGTACCTCCCTTCTACTGTGTGTGTTGCATCGTGTCTCTGGCCATCCTCCATGGCCATGTGTAAACATGTTTTGTCCAATGGTTGTGATGGGCATCTATTTCACATGTCAGTGTTGTCCCATATGACATACACCCGTAGATGTCATATGCTCCACTGAGGGCAGGGTTATGCAGACAAAGGGTGGTATGTTTGGGATGTGAGATATGTTTTGCAGGATAGTTAACCAGTGCTGCAGTCAGCCCACAAAATGTCATGGACATATCAGAACATGACATTGTGTGACATTCATAGCAAGGGCATAATCCACAAAGGTGAATCCTGTGGGCTGGTCATACTCCAGCTCCAAAACATTTAGAGAGTGTGCACACATGCTCTCTGTATAGTACTGTTTGTATTCCCCACATGTGTAATGCTGATTTGTAGTACATGTCCCTACAGTGAACCACACCTCCACCATAGTATTTACAGCAGTCCACACATCTGGCAATGACAGTTTGTAAGGTTTAGTGTAGGTGTTTCATATAGTCTTCAATTATTCCACATGGGTAACCACTGTGATGCATTGCAGGTCTGACCTGTATATATTAACAGGACCACCATACATTATGTGTACGTGTGTTAAATGGCCACATGGCAGATAACATGCAATTAATATGATCTGTGCATTATCAAGCCTGATAAATAATAACAATCTCATCTGCAACCGGCTGCTGTTGCTACAAAATGCCAGAGGTACCTAAATAGGAGTGTCACAGCAGTAAGATCATTATCCACACCTGTGTGATAGCTACAGGGTGCAATGTGCATGTTAGCACATAAGCCAGTACAATAGACTATTCTATGGAGTATGCACATCTGTGCATACATAGAGTAGCAAACTATAGTATGTGACATGTTTCATACATGCCTTGCATATGATGTTACATTAAATATTGTACAGTAACACATGTAACTATATGAAATATAGTTGTGTTATATGTGCAGTAGTAACTTACCAGGCAACTCCCGGCTCAGTGGTTGTGAGATACCCACCTCTACAATACCAGCTTAAGCTTGCGGATGAAGTTCTGCAGGTGTCCCCAGGATGACCAGTAGCTCCTCGGTACATGTGAGTGGGGGCTGGGTGAGTGCCCCCCCACCCGTTGCAGCTTGTTCCCTGGCGATTGCATTGGCACGCTGTTTCACCCGTCTGAGATCGGTGCAGTGTTGGAGCACCTGATGATAGGTGCAATTGTGGCCACCAGCATCATTTACCCTCCTGTGAAGTTCCTCTCACTGGGCATCCCGCTGCTGCGCATCCTGTGGCACATGGCTGAAGAGTGTTTCATGGTTGTCAAGGTGGTATGGAATGAGGACCGCATCCTCCAAGCAGGTGTATGGTGGCAGCCTGGCATGCGGCATACCTGGAAGAGATAATGATGGAGACAGGTCACAGTAACTCACAGAGAAGTACAGACGTACAGCTGCACATACATGTGTATCACATTTATTATGATTACAAATATGTCTTTGCAAATCTGCATGACACTAACACCACTGACATGTTTAACTCACACACATTTGACAGTTACTGGTGATTTGATGTTATCACCATATATGTGTGTGTCAAGTGATGACATTGCTCATACTCCATGTGGAGGTTGTCTTGATTTGGGCATGTCTATTTGCCTGTACTGGTGTCTTTACCTATCAGCACATGCCTGAATGTGTTCACATTAATGCAAGACACCTTAATGCTGTGTATATGTCACATATATAGTCATACACAGCCTTAAGGGACATGACCTGTGACCCTGCAGACTTGCTCATGGAAAGTTTTACATGTATGTGTTTTGCCATGTACATCTATATGGCGCTGTACAGCAGTATAGCATCCTGCCATGTATTACAGCAGTATAGCATCCTGCCATGTATTACCTGTGTTGCACATGTGAAACACATGGGACAATATCTAGCTTGATGGTATTTGTAGGGTTGGATATCAACTATAGCATGTATGGTCATAGTGAACTAGTAAGCTGTATGCCCTGGGCCATTTATGAGCCAAGGCTGAAAGGTTACTTAGCTGTAGCAAACAGACAGGTAACTTTCAGTGGCCAGTTCACCCAGTGCCACAGAACTGTTCCACAGGATTACTGATATATTTGCCATGCGGTCATCACACCATGTCTCAAAGAGGGGCAATGTGCAGCTTTGCTGGAGAGGGATGCATAGTATGGCAGGAGTATGCAAAGTGTATGGGACAGGGATCTGTCAGGCATGTTATGATCCTTGTACTAGAAAGGTGGATGTCCATGAAGTATGTGTTTGTTTGAAATCAGGATGTGTAAGTGTAGCATGACCAACATCTCTGGATTGGACATGGCTTTATTCAGGGTAGACATCATGCTACATAATGGAGCTAGGGTTTGGGAAGACCGGTGTAGGCCATCTGAACATGGCCAATAAAAGGAAATATGTGATCTATTATGGGTCACTTGAGTGTTGAGTATGGCTGAACAATGATCTCTATATTCATGGATGGCTCCCTGTCATGATTAGGGGTGCCACTTATAACTACCTGACTGGTGTGGTGAAGTGACTATCAAAGGAAAGACTACTGTCCAGCTGCATCCCATGCACACACAGTTTCCAGTATGTTAACTGCTGCCTAGGTGGTAGTTCATGGGTACAGGTTTTTAACATAGGGGATGACAATGCAATACCTAGCTGTGATATTGTGGCCATACGTCACACACCACACATCTGACCCACAAAGGCCCTTCTGTATGTTGCCCGCAGCACTCATTGAGTCAGCTGTTGCTACCTAGTTCATAGTCATTTGCAAACATCAATAGGCAGATGTCTTCTGTGTTAGTCTGTGTGGTATAGATAAAGAGGGGGAGTACCAGGAATGAACCCTGTATTACTGTAACTGGCGCTGGTTTGATGTGCATGTATTAGTCAGACACTTTCTGTAGTGTTGATTCTGCCAGCAGTCTAGTTGCCAACCAATCCTGTGACATAGGAATATGCACCTAGTTTACTGAGTGTAGCTGGAACACAGTATGGGTGATGGTGTCCTAAGACCTGGCAAGGTCATGATATGCTGTGTGAATCAACCTTACTGTCATCTACATCTGTACTGACTACATCAAATAAGTTGATAAAGGTTCATGGCCTTACAGATCAGACTCAGCAGGGTAGTAGTGCACTATTTCCCGTTATCAGTGGTGTCTCCCCTTTTGTGGGGTGTGATAACTGTTGCTGTGCACCATTCAGTGTGTACACAGCCTGACATGAAACTATGATTGAACATGATGTGTATGTGGAGAGCATATTGTTCTGACATTTGTGTAAAATACAGCCAGGGATGTTGACAGGTCCCATGCAAGCTGGATGTATGGCTTTAGAGAGTGCAGCTTGTACCTGCATAGTTATTACAGGGGCTCTGTAGTGTACATGGATATATAAATATGTGTACCTGTTGGGGGGGGGGTGAGAGTGGGTTTAGGTTATCCAAGATCCTATCTGGATGAACAAGTGCTATTTCTGTAGATGCAGTACTTCTCATGCCATAGTGAGGTCTTGTTGTTGCCATTACAATTCATGACACAGCTGTAGAATGCTCTGTGGTTGGCCTCATAATATGTGGCAGATTAGATTCACAGAAGCTTTGTGTCGTTTTATCTGGTGTATCTGCATCTTACTGAGGCTGACAAGGGATCACCTCCACTCGTGTGTTCACTCTTACAACAGTTACTACCTTCTGTGGTACAATTTAAGGCAGGGTACCACCTGTTTGCCTTCCTGTTTGTGTTTGGTTGAATCTTGGTTCTGTTTCAATGACACACTCACTGCACTTATGTGAGTGTTTAAAGTGCATTTGTGCAGGATTCAGCATTTGCACATGCATTGTCCATCTGCATGGGTGCCATGACAGTCGCCACTTTGCTCTTAAGAAGCATAACATTGGCTTTGGAGACCATGTGTAGCATACTGTTAGCCCTGTTTGTGTGACTATGGTGATCCAGGTCATTGGGGTTAATGAAATCCAACATGCATTGAGCACAGGTGTTGGTACATGAGGAGTCTTCCCAGTTCATAATGGGATAGTTGAGAGTAGCCATTATGATTTTCTGTCTCAAACCTAATATTGCCCATTACAGCACAATATGACAGTTGGGAATTCTGACGCATGGTGGGTGATCTGTTGGAAGGTGCAATTTGGATTCCACTTTGGCACAAAGGTAGTTGCTCAGCATAATGCATCTGAAGTTATACAAGTGCAACTAGCATGGGGGTGTACATGTCCTTCAGCAATATGGACACATCTGTGGCCTGTGTGTTCCAATAAAGGATAATGGCCAAGAGGTGAGGTATGTATTATAATATGGTCATGCAGGGGTGCTCTCCAGAGCATTGAACCATATCTCAGTCACTGCACAGATATGTTCTCCATGTTAAGGATTGACGTAAGTGAGTCCATATTGAGTTTCTGAAATGGATCATTGAGTAGTGAGGCCCCGCAGTTTATTGCTTGGCTGTCTCTGTTACAGCAGTGGACTTTCAATTGAACTTTGCATGATGAAGGCACTATAGGGGAAGCATGAGCCCTAGCCAGTATCCAGATTCCCAGGGGTGACAGGTGCAGGCCCTGTCAGGCAAAGCATCATGGTCTGTCAACCATGTTATCCCAGGCAGAGAGATACAGACTACCCTTTAACCAGTACATTAGACAATTGTGGAATACAATACTTTTGTCCCTGTACTGCAGTATCATTCTGGCCAATGGCAGAATGCTACCCAGGCCTTGGGACATACCTGCATGGGCTACAAGACCTGACAGTTCCTACCTGTGTGTTTCCATGCAGTCCAGGCTACTGCATCACAGGTTCTGCACAACAGCATGGTATATGCCAGAGCCATGTGTATAGTTCAAAAGGTGGTCTGAGTGTATGGGTATGTGGCTAATCATGGCAGACAGGCAGATGACAGTATGTTTGCCCTCATATAGCGTGGTGTGTAACATAGTACTAGGGTTTGTATTCACAAATGAGTACTGTTGGGCATGTTTCTGGCCATGTGTTCTGAGGTGTGGCACAATTTGGCAAGCTCTGTCATACAGTTTGTGTATTTTGTTGTCTGTCTATTCCAGCTTGGGAGGTCTCTTGCTTGGCCAGATACTTAGAAGCCTCTGTGAACATGTGTGTTTTCTGGTGGTATGTGTGGGTGTCCTTACTGTGTAAGGGTATGTGTTGGTTGTGGTGATGAGATGCATGTGTTAACCTACACCTCATGACTGTCCAGGACTGCTTTCAAGCTTACCTCTGTAGCTGCATCCCAGACAATGTGTGGGGTGTGGTGTTAGGTGGGTTTGGCAGTGTACATGGCATAGAGATTACATTCTCCCAAGATGGCCACATACACAAAGCTGACATTAGTAAACACCAGTAGCTGACTAGAGGACATGCCTGTATGAGCATTCAGTACAAGTACCAAGTACTGTATTTAGTTTACTTATTGCTTATGATGATGTTCTAGACAGTGATGCTCACAAGTAAATATTTGTGTTATGGACGTGACAACACTGGCTATTACAGAAACATAGTAGCTACCTTTAGCAGCAATCCTCATCTGAGGAGCACATCACATCCTGATAGTTGATTACAGATAATGCAAGTGTCAAGAGGTCTGTATCCTTTTCTGGGTATATACTCACATATCCACCAGAACCATGAGCTCTGCCGGGCATGGAGACCCACTCCCCAAACAGAGTCAAGTATCAATAGACTCTGCTGCCACTATCAACATGATCAGGATATAATCAGATAGTGTAAGCCATCACCTATGAAGTGGCTATTACACATGGGCAGCAGTCTCCTACATCTTACACTCCTACTGCAGATGTTACACTGGAGTTAAAGATGATATGCAACTTGTTTCATTAACAGTACTGTGCACAACCTTACATACAGTATTTGCAAGTGGCTGTTAGATTGGCAATGAGAGGTTAGGCTACACAAACCTGAAAGTTCAACCAGTGTGTCTCTACTCTCAATATCCACTCAATGTAGGTGTGCACATAGCCATTTGGCCCAGCCCTGTAACAAGGGTCACTACACATTTGCATAACATGTACACATGCACAGCTGTTATTGCTTGCAAACGATACTAGAGAGGTGGATATTGCATGGATAGTTACCTAGCTCTTTCAATTTTCTTTGCTATCATGCTGCTAAACTGTCAGATGAATATAATTCATATTAACCTGTTACTAAGTATTGTAATTGTCAATAGACACAACTAGTGTTTGCATAACATAACAGAAATGCTATGTAAAATGGAATACAGATCTTCCTAGAATACTGTACATTACACAGTTATTGGCACAATATCACACGATGCAAATCATATTTGCAAAGTAAGCCCACCTTTGACATGTTCATCTCACTAATATACCCATACATACGTCTACTGCTACAATATATCAACATATGCTATGCCCTGTTATAGCACATACTTGTTGGACCAACCCTGACACTGACAGTGGCTGGAAAAGAATTGTTGAATTCCAAGCCCATATATATCATCTCTTGTGGTGTATGAGGAGTTTGCCTTGTGAACCTACAGCAGTAGACACACAGCATACTACAAGCATTACTACTGCTCAACAATACATCACTACAAGATAGCTATTTCCACTATATGCATTGATTACACTGTAATTATTACAGAACAGGTACTTCATACACAGACATACAAAATGTTATGCATACCTTCTTGGTAATTGGAGGTGTTATTGACTGGTATTTTAATCTTTTTCGGTTTGTGTTTCAATCTTCTGTTGGGTAACTTGTACTGTTCTGCAGGTATATTCAGATGGTTTGAATGTGTGACAAGGCATCCTTTTATAGTTAGAGATCAGTAACATGCTATCTTGATCAATTGGTGTTCCAAAGTAGTTAATTACATGCACATCAGCTGTGCAGCTACTCCATTAGCCAATACCATGGCAACAGTGGAGTATAATTGAGTACTCCACTTGGGCATTGTCCCTTTGCCTTACTTGTGAGGAAGACAGCCTGGAAGTGTTGTCTGAAAGCTATTGCAGCAGCTGTATAGAGACAAACACAAATATATTGTGTGTAATGCCTAGAAGATTGGTCTAAATGTGAGTACTGCTGTTATATTTCTGAACATTGCTACTTGTGCAGGGTTTGTCTGTACCTAATACTTCTGCATATGTTTCAGTCTGGCCAGGATGTTTGACCAGCTCAAGGCTGTATGGCTATGCATATAATGTTAGGGGGTTTATAGTGTGCTCAGCAGACATTGTTAGTTTGGTGTAATGTGTATCATACTGTGCTGATAATCAGTAATTGGTAACATTTCCTGGTGTAATTACTTTTCAACCCTCTGAAACAGGATTAGTTCAAACAAACCCTGTAACATCAGCAGCTGTTCCATTGTATAACAGAAACTATTTCACATATGGCCATGTTAGTGTGTCTCTGTCCAGGTATGTCATGGTTTCAGCAGATGTCGTATAGTGGTTGAATAATTGGTTATGGTATGATAGTATGTATTATTGTAAATAGTTTGGGTGTGGGGAGATGTTGGTGGGTGCACATAGCAGATGCAGGTGTGTAGGAACTGCTTTTATTCATATTCTATATGTGTTTGGGGGTTCTTTCCCTATGTGAACACCTATCCCTTAATGGACTAATACTATGGTAATTGCAGGCTGATTCATTAAGGCATTGTTAAATGCTTCCTGTATAGCATGCAGGTAATGTCCTTGAATCCTTTTGGCAATACATCGGAATGTAATAAAGTTTTGCTAAATGAAAGATGTCTGTGTATTTCTGTCATGGATATTTGCAGTCATTGTAGTTGTGTTGGTGACTAACCCTATTTGGCTCATGCACATAGAACATATTTGTAAGAGTGTATTGGCATATACTCTTCATATGTTATGTTATGTTCATATTGTTTGGGGGTGGCAGAATGTGTGATTGCTATGGTCCATGTTATACTCAGATTTGAACACTTCAGATGCTGTATACACATGTATGTATGTATGTGTGTGTGTATGTATGTATATATATATATATATATATATATATATATATATATATATATATATATATATATATATATATATATATTTGTGTGTGTGTACACATTTGTATATAGATATATTGCATATGTTTATATGTACCTCCATAGATGTGTAGATGTTTTTAACCTATCTATATACCTACATATATGTATATCTGTATATATCGATGTATCTATGTATCTCTCCGTTATATACATATATATATATATATATATATATATATATATATATATATATATATATATATATATACATTTGTACATCTGTATATATAATATATATCTATATCTATATAGCATACACCTTTCATTGGGTATATGGTGGTTTGTCCTATTTCCACACAATCCTCCCTTTTGTGTTTTAACCTGTCTGAATACACAACTGGCATAGGTACATCTCAGGTAGCTTAGTGGTAGGTTACTCTGAGGAATGGTGTACATGGTTGCGGGTTCTAATCCTTGAGATGGTTATTATTTTACCTCTCAGAGCAGGCACTGGTAGGGAAAGTGTGATTAAAGCACATTTAAGCAGTTGTAAGCAAGTTTGCCTATGGTCTGCATGACGGTAAGCAAAGGTAACACCTGTGAAGTGCTTATCTGTTTAACCGCCACTTTTTCATCGTGCAAACTTACGCAAAACTGCTTACAACTGCTTAAAAGTGCCTTAATCAACCTGCATCTAACAGCCCTTATTCTGGCCCTCAAAATAAATTAACAGCCTTTGCAGGTCTTGAACCCGGGACCATGAACACCACAGTCACTGACTTTACCACTAAGGCATCTGAGATATGTACAAATGTTATGGTGTTTAGAATATACATTTTACTAAGGGCATTCCTCACTACTGACAACAAATGTGACAGTCTGTTGGTGTACATATGTATGATACATGTTAATGTTCATATGTTTGTGGAATTAAGTGTTGCAACGTGACCTGACAGGGTGTGTTATGGATGAGAATGGTTCTTGTTTTGTGTCCTTTTTCTGTTGTCTCCATACTCCCTGTATACACCTCCAGTTCACTTATTGAACATCCAACCCAGGCTCTCCTTGATGCATAATTTCATTACCTATCATTCCACCCCCACCACAAACGCAACAACCATCCCTTCTATGGTGAATTAAGTTAATATTAATAGTTATAATACCAGAGCTGCATGTGTTTTGTGTACACTTCAATTCCTTTGGATTGCTTCTGTGTTATGAAGTGTGTTCATAGATGTGAGGTGTGTGTGTGTGTGTGTGTGTGTGTGTGTGTGTGTATATATATATATATATATATATATATATATATATATATATATATATATAAATTTTAACAGTTATACATATATAGACTTGTATATGTTGAGTCACAAACTACAGTACATTACAATGTACTGTACATATGTACACAAAGTGACTGTCCCATTTGTGGTCAGTACTGTTGAATGCCTGTAGTAAAAGGTGTAGTGTAAAAACATGAAACATGTATACAGCTCAGATGGCTTAGTGGTAAGTCCCATGACTATGGTGTGCATGGTCCAGGGTTCAAGACCTGTGATGCTTTAAAAATGTTTTGTACTCCAGAATAAAGCTCATTTAAGCAGTTGTAAGCATGTCTAAAAGTGTTTGTGTGACATTAAAGCAGCAGTTAAACACAGTTAAATGAAATTTATAAACGCATAACCTGTACGCGCAAACATGGCCACATCTGCTAACTACTCAGGATATATATATTTCAGTGAAGTAACATCTCACTATGTGCTTACATATCATTACAATCTCTCTTGACTTTACTCTCCAGCACACATGGGTTTATATGGGTGTTTCAGATGTTTATTATACTGAAGATTACTACCTAAATATGCAAGCTGTGTTTAAGGTTTACTTTTTAACATGAGAAACATTTCTGACTTTATTGGGATTTGAACCATGAATGCACAGATACTATGCAAATGCTGTAACTATTACACTATTGACATTAACGTTGCTTCTGCCTGTTTCCTATTTAGATGATTTCTGTGTGTAAGCTAGGCTAAGCAAAGGGCAGAGGTGCCCATACCCACTGAGCTTCACTTACTCTTAAAATAAAAACATTAATGAAATGAGAGACTATTAATTAAATTCCTAACTACATTAGGCATAGCCCCTCACTGGCACACTTCAAGAGAAACCTTGATGTGTGAATAGGTAGCAGAATATACACCCTGGGATCATGTGTCCCAGAACCATGCAGCCAGGGGGAGGGGGAGCCCCTCCAGTTTTATAGCTGCAAGACCTGTTGGGGAAATTGAATGGTGTTGATTTTTCATGTTAACATGCCCTTTTTAGATCACTAAGTGCCCCTGTCACCCTCCACCACCCCAGTCCTCAACAGCTTCCCGCAACTCTGCCTGGAATCACTTCATTGACTATGCTTGGCAGAGGCTCAGTTACTTCATCAATGGTGCAGAGAAAGCCAACACACTGTAGCTATGCTTCTAAATGCACTTGGCCAGATAGCCTACTACCTATCTGTGAACCTCTAAAGTGCAGGCCATCACAGAAATAATATATGTGAATAAACAGAGCTTTCAGATCACAATATACAGTGAGAAATCACCATGTAGTCAGAAAACAGTTAATTACAGCAAGAAAGTACAGAACACTGATACGTAATCACTCCAAAAGCCTATCTTGGAAGCTATAAGACTTGCATCAGTTTAAGGCTTTCTATTGCTTACCAGTAGGTTACCTACAGGAAAGATGAAACAAGCACAGATGGGAAACATGCATGCAACAATACCATACCGGCTAGCATGTGTCAGCCTTAGGCTTTGGAATACTGGCCAAGGCTGTTGGTGCACCTAAGGTGCCTTTTTTAGGCAAGGCTCAAAGGTGAATCCCACCTCCGTAAGTAGCACAATAGCAAAATCAATGAGGGTTATGCTACTCAACGCCAGGAGTTGTAATCACAAAATGCACGCACTCACAGCACTCCTCAGTATGGACAACATCAACATCTGTGCAGTAACTGAAACCTGTTTTAAGGCTCCTGAGAGCACACCAGCACTATCGGACTACAACTCGTGCCACACATTTCGGCCACAGAACATGGACTGACGGACATGGAGGGAGTGTATCCATATTCATCAGGGATACCTACACCTCCAGGTTAGTGGGGCAGCATGATACCTCTGAGATCATCCATGTGCAGCTAACATCAGCCACGACTGCAATGCAAACTGTGGCCTGCTACTTATCACCCTCAGTGACCCAGGACCACCACTCCACCTACCTGGAGACCGTGGAAAACATGACAGTCCTACCAAATACCCTACCATTAACTGGGAAACTTACTGGAGTACTCACTTCCAGGCCCAGCGCTTCCTGGAATTTATCACCTCAAATGCCCTGTATCAGATGGTAAACTCCCTCACCAGTGGTGGAAATGTACTAGAAGTGGTAATCACCAACATGGACGGCAGGTGCACCACAGCAGAGGTAAACCAGTCACTGGTTAGATCTGGCCATGAACTATTCACTGATGATTTCCACACCTAACCATCTC
This sequence comes from Protopterus annectens, assembly GCF_019279795.1. NCBI lineage: Eukaryota > Metazoa > Chordata > Ceratodontiformes > Protopteridae > Protopterus > Protopterus annectens. The sequence continues at coordinate 1,377,344,409 of NC_056737.1, forward strand.
CACCACCCAAGGAAACCACAGTGAAAACCTTTCCTACAGCTAACTTCACACTACTAAAAACAGAGGTGGGAGGTTTTACAGCCCCCACGCTAAGGGAAAACACTGCTCAAAATACAGAAAGATTTACAAATGCACTCTATAAGCACCTACAAGGATGTATGGTAACCCAATTGGTAAACCAAGACCCGCTCCTCCAAGACAAGGACACCAGTCTGGTGGACCCCTGCTATAAACAGGCTATACAACAGAAGTAGGACAGTAGAAAACAGCAAATCCCAAGAAGGACAGACATCCGTGACCAGTATTAGTAAGAAACTTTATGTCCCTCATGAAATCATCTGAGGCTAACTTCAGCAGGAATATAGGCAAGGATTCGAAAGATAACCACAAAGCCTTCTTTGGCTATGTAAAGGATCTAAGTGGTAACACACAGATTTGCAGTGTGCCAGTGCAATATAGCACAAAATATACTGAACCTACTGATATCACCAACATCCTTGCAGATACATTCAGTGCAACTTCACCCCCTGAAGAGCCCACTACAATACCCGAAAAGTACAATATCCCAGACATCAGAGACCCACAGGTGGAAATAACCCTCTCACATGGCAAAACACACCGTCAATGGAGGCAGATGGTGCCCCAGACTGTGTCTTGCAAACACTACAAGATGAACTAACCCCCCACCTAATTAAGCTTTTCAACCTCAGCCTCTACTCAGGCTACATGACCATACAATGGCACATAGCAACAGTTATTCCACTCTACCAAGGTGGCATAACAACTGACCATGGTAACTACCACCCCATAAGCCTGACTAGCCTGGTCTGCAAAGCTATGGAGCACATCCTCATGGCACTCGTTAACAAAGACATTGGTAACCTCCAAACACTTGACCCAACCCAGCTCAGCTTGGTTGAGTTCAGATCATGCCTACTGAACCTGTTTGACGTCTTACAGACAGTCACCGAGGTGTTATATGAGGGGAGAGGTAGTTCACACATACTATCTGGACTTTGCCAAGGCTTTTGACAACATTTCTCACTTGGGTATTATTGATAAACTCACCAGCCTGTACATAAACCCATACATCACAGGATGGGTTGCCAACAGGCTTACACAGAGAACCCACATGGTAAGACTAGCAGCCTCCAGGTCCAACTCTTAAACCAGTCACAACTGCTGTCTCACACGACTCAGTCCTGGGACCCCTACTGTTTGGCATATACTTCTCAGAGGTACAGGCAAACACAGGTGGACTACGGCAGACCATGTCTGGCAATGACTGCAAACTGGGAGCCATAATTGACAGTCCAGCTGACACAGACATCCTTCAAAGGGCCTCACAGAGACCGACACAGGGTGTGAAAGTCATGGCCTCAAGCTAAGTGCTACAAACTGCATGGTCATTCCATTTGGGAAAAACTAAACACCCACATATTAACACATAAGTGGCAGCCATCTTAATACAGATGAGGTATTAAGGGATCTGGGGACTAAGGTAGATAGTGTTCTCTCCTTTGACAATCCTATCTCCAAAGTAGTTAGGACATCCTTCTATGTAGGCCGTCTGATTACTAAAGGGTTCGCATCTAGACATACTGAGGTTATAGTGCCCCTTTACTCATCAGTCATCAATTATATCATAGAGTATAATAACCCATTTGGGATGTACCTCAGAAGATGCTTCCGACAGCTGGAATGACCACGAACGTACCTCACCAACAGGATTACTGACCTCAAACATATGTCCTATGCAGCCAGACTGAATAAACACCTGCTTTACTCAGTGGCATCTCGTTTAGTCAGATATGATCTCTGCTGGCTTACAAAGCCATGTCCAACTCAAGCTTAATGGATATGCTCCACCTATGGGAATCCATGTCACAGTGAGCAACATGCTGTAGTTAGCCAAACCTTACCACAACAATATCTAGAACATGCTGGAGGGACAGATTCCTGTCACAGAAACTCCCCATGCTTTGGAACAACATCCCTAATTACATTATACAGAGCCCCTCACTAACACTCTTCAAGAGAAACCTTGAAGACTGGATGGGGAACAGTACATACACATGCATTGGCTCTGTTCCACAGAGGGACAGTTAATTAATCAATGGGGTGGCAAAAGCTGACACATTTTGGCTAGGCTTATGAATGCCCTCGGGCAGTTAGCCAAGTACCTACCTATGAACCCCTATACATACAGTATCAGCACATGCTGATAGCTCAATTTACTGTTCAGGTGTTGACTTACCTTGTGCCAATAGCAGTTGTGTGTGCAATAGTTGAGGGCTGCCTATGTTGGATGCACACAGTAGACTGCCTATACATGGCAATTTACAGGTAGTCTTGTGTGTGTGCCATCCATTTTTACTGCATGTGCAGGTGGAGAAAGGTGTCAGTCCCTAGTTGTCTACACTGTCAGTGTGTGTGTTATACGTTCCCTCCTTGCCAAGGCATGGGCATACTGGGGTTGCCTCCATCTGCCTACTGGGGCTGGCTCAGGGTGTTTGTGGTCTGAGTACCTCTGTGCCTGTGGGGCCCTTGGCAATGGTGGTGGGCTGAGAGGGCCTTCACCATTCTGTCCCTGCTGCAGCTGTTTCCGCAGGATCATATTGTGTAGCATGGCACATACTATGAAGATGTGGGGGCACGTGCCTGGAGGGTACTGCAAGGCTGCATCAGATATGTCCAATGGAACCGTAATTTAAGCATCCCAAACACATGCTCTATGATTATTCTGGTTTGTGCGTGTGCCTCATTATGGCATTCTTGCATGGGTGTGTGTGCATTTCTGATGGGAGTCATCATCCACGGATCCAGTGCATAGCCAGTATCCCCCACCAGGTGGCCATATGGGATGTCCCCCCTGGCAAATACCTGATACAGCTGTGAGGCATGCCAGATGTGGGAGTCGTGATAGCTTCCAGGGCTGCCAGCACACACATCCATGATAATATCCTGGGCATTGCACATGACCGGGCAGTTGATGGAGGGGTATCCCTTGTGGTTTATTTAGCACCTACCCTGCTCACCGGGTGGTGACCTGATGTATATGTGCGTGCAGTCTATTGCACCCAGTACCTCTAGGTATTCTGCCACATGGTGGAAGAGATGCATATTGCTGGCCAACTCCTTCTGTGTTCGGGGGAAGTATATGTGCTCATTGGCATGTGGTAACATGGCATCCAGGAACTGGTGAAGTACCCTGGATGCTGCTGCCTGTGAGATACCCATGATATCCCCAGTTGGCCTTTGAAAGGTACCTGTGGCTAGTATTCTCAGGCTTACACATACTTTCGTATCCACTGGGTTGGGTTCCCCTCTGTTTGTTTTGGCTCTGAGGCATGGTCGGCACAGCTCCACCTGTCCACCATGTAACGCTCTACTATTTCCAGATCATGTAGCCCCTGGTAGGTTACCCTGGGTCTGAACACTCTTCTCCTCCTCTGGTGCCAGAGGTGGTTGTCAGCATCATCCTCCACACCACCTTCAGTCTCCAACACATGCTGGTGCCTCAAAGCTATGGCAGCCCCTAACATATACATATTAAAAGTTCCCCGTATGTATACACCAATGGTGCAGAGTGCATGGGAATACAAAAGTGTGTGTAAGGTGCTTTTACACTTTGTACTATTGTGCTATGGATGCTGCTGATGTGATTGGCTGTGAATAAGCAATTCCAGCTGCAGGGTATCTTAATTATGGGTTTTACAGTGAGTACTGCAAGTGTGGGGCCTGTAGTGTGGAGTTATGCTTGCCTGCCTTGATTAATCTGTTGCCCTTTAATTCACTTTTAAACTTGGATCCCCTCCCATTGTCAGGCTTGCATCCACCTGCCAACTTTCCTGTTTTGTACTTTCCCTACCCAGTCGTGTTGCAAAATGTGTTTTGCAGCTGATATAATGTAATTCTGTTTTGTTCTGCTGTGACACTTCTTTACAGTACAGCCCCTCCTCTTTCCTGTTCTGCAGGTAGCTGCTTGCAGCCTTGTTAGCTGTTGTCAATGGCCCACTGTAGGTTCCTAGGTGTTAGTCATTTGTACAGCAGTTCCTTATTTTTTTCCTATATCCTTCCTGTTTCAGCTCTAGTGCATGCCGCGCAAACCCGTTTACCGAGTTTAAGCACGTTTTAATCTCTGTTCACATGCATACTCTGTTACCTTGTGTGCTCTCAGCTAAGCAAAGCTAAACCCAGTTCATCACACCCCTTTCCTGCAGTTTTGCTTAGCTATGGGCAAACTGGATTAGCAGTGCTCCAATGTGCTTACAGTAAAGGTGACACACACCTCTCTTGATGTCATCTTTATCTCATGGGCACACCTCAGTGTTATAATGCTACACTGTGAGGTGCATCCTTACACCAGTGGGGAATCTGTGATTCACTATAACTCCTCTCATTTGCATGGAATTGCCTACTAATTCCTAGTTAGCTCATAACACTGACACAGCCCCTTAGCAACCCTTGCACCATGGTGTGGTGTAACATGCCTGCCATTGACTATTATGGGGAAATCATGATATGTGTTGCATTGCAGTTTTATTCTATATTTTTCTATTTTCCTTGCAATCCTGTTTGCACACCTCTGCCGTACGCTTAAACTTTGCGAAAGTGCGAAAAACAAATTAAATGTTATTTTTATATTTTGTACATTTTTTTTATGCCAATGGCTATATATTTAGCCACTGGCATATATTAACAATATAATACATGTGTTTGGCCAGCTGTCATGGCTCCGATTTTATGTTTGCAATAATGTAAACCGTGTTTTTACGGTTTACATTTCTGCATGCTTACACTACGCCTGCACCACTTCCTGGATCGCTAAATACCTTCATTTGCATGCTACACTGCTGCACATGAGGTAATTGGCATACAGGGGCCGGGAGCTCTGCTGGCGTAGCGTATGCAGGTAGTGCACGTGGAAACAGCTCGTACATGGATCGCTCGCCGGCCATATTTGTTGTTGGAACGCCAATGCTACGCCTGCACCTGGCACAAGCTTCATGAATCCTGGGGATAGTCTAGAATAAATTTCCTTGTCAGTGCAGCCAACTCAGTTTGACTACAACCCAGATGATAAAGGATTTTTGCCATGATTTTGTTTTTGTCTTTATTTACGATCTAAGTGACCAACATTTTCTAGTGATTTGGGAGTTAGAGAAATCACTTGAGATAGATGAGCATTGGCAATCTGCACTGGTTGGGAAACTGGCTTAGTCTGTTGCTGTGCCAACACGTAGTAGAGGCCAGATGTGTATACACATGGTTAAGTCTGCCAAGCAGTGTGTCACACTGTAATTAGACCCTGGTGCTTGTGTAGAAGCATAGGTAAATGTAGTACCATCCCACTTAGTCAAATCCATAAAAGCTGATTACTACACCTAAAATAGTGAAATGTAAGAAAACATCTAAACACAAACCCACTGTGAGCTTAACAGAAAATATACCATAATTATATTTTAAAATATAGTAATACATTTTTTCAGGGTTGCTATGTACCATGCACCCTTCAGTGCAATAACTGCACCATCCATATGCCCTTTCACTAAGTATAGTATCACAGAGGTCAAAATGTTTTGGAGGTGAAGTAAATAGATATAGAACAAATGCATGCATTCTGCTTATCTCTGAGGTAGTGCAACCTCCAGTTTAGCATTTATGGTGTAATGGAGGGAATATCAATTAAGGGGGAGTGAGTAAATCTTTCTGAAAACTCTCAAGCTAGATGTTCACTCCATTTTTCATTACTGTGTAATACACTGCTTTACAGTGGGATATACTTCTTGGAGGTGCAAGCCAAATGTAGTGGGGTATGGCTGACCAAGTTTGCAGATGATTGCAAGTTGGGTGCTGTCATCAATTCCCGTAGTGATGTGGACATCTTCCAAGAGGGTCTCAACTAAACAAATGACTGGTGCTAGCAACATGGCCTCAAACTGAATGCCAAAAAATGCATCATCATCCCTTTTGAGGAGAGTGACACCCCCACATATTACCACATTGATAATAGGGTCCTAAGCATGCAATCGGTCATAAGGGACCTGGGCACCCAAGTTGATAGCAAACTCACCTTATAATGCAAACTGAACACAGTAATAAAATAAACAATTATATTGAAACCTTAGATCTTTCACCTTCCAAACTGAAGGCTTCCTCAGAGATAACAAGACTGGCCATGAGAAACAATTTAAATATTACAATCTAATTGACTTAAACCAATAAAATCATTGAATCAATTAATGACAGAAACTCAATTAATAACAAGAAACATTTTAAAGTGCTAGTGCTATATTGTTACTATCATTGCATAAATGTTTATACCAAATTTAAAAATATACACGCAAGTATCTCTCTCTTACTTTATAGTACATTCATTATAAATGATCATAGGAATAGTTTTAAATATTACATTATCAAAAAAACAAAAGACATAATAAAAATACCATATAAATAATGTACTAGTTCAGCTTTTCTCTTCATTATGCTACTAATAGAAACTTTATCGTTCAAGCCTTGTCTATTAGTTGCGTCTAATCATAACTGCCATTGAAGTTTCTTTTCTTCAGGTATAAGCTCAGTATTTCCACCTCTGTTAGACAAATATACACTATCAATGATGAAAATAAATCTTTTAAAATTTGAGCATTCTAGTGCATGTCTGTAAAGGGTATTAGAAGATCTTTGCCTTTTAGTGTCATACATGTGTTCATAGATTCTGTCTTTCAACACTATTCATTTTTCCGTATATAGAATGCTGTAAAGGATGCACAAGTGTCCACGTAGACCACAACTTTTGTAGTACAATTTTAATGCTCTGGACATGTGTTTTCTCGTAATTGTCCACTATGGAATATGGACTTTCATTAATGTAATTACATTACTTTCAAAAACTACATTTTGACGTCCTAGATTGGGTAACCCTCTGACTGATAATATTTTTGTTTCTGTCCCCTATTATGTGTTATCATGGGTTGTAGACCCAATATCAGCTTTGTTTCTTCCATGAAAACACTATCCCATGTATCATATATTTCTAAGTAATGGAGCTTGGAAATTGTATTTAATTATCATTGCCCCCATCTTATCAGTATTTCTACTTTTATTATACTGTTCTATATGAAAATCTAGATATTCTGATTCTACCTCCTTTTCTGTATTAATCTTTAGAATGGGTGCAATTTTACTACATCTTGCAAACAAATTTCTTCTCCAGTCTTCTGTACCAGTGAGTTCAGATAACCCCTTTCAAAAAACATTCAACACAGTTTTTTCTAACTCAACTTGGAGAACTGAATCTTGTGAAACTAGTCTAGAGAGAAGGGCCATTTGACCCTTAATTAGATTTATTTTTTGATAAAATGGATAGTTACTACTGAAATGCAGTAGTGAGTTTAAATAAGTTTCCTTCCTAAAAATTTTTGAAGTATATCTTTTCTCTGTATAATTTTTGGATATAGTGATGTCAAAATAATTTATAGAATCTACACCAGTTGACCATGTAAATTAAAAAAAAAATAGTTGACATCTGTAGTTCTTCTAAAAACACTTCAAAGCTAGCAACATCATCTTTCTATAACAAAAGTACATAAACCAAAAATCTGTAGTTATGTATAGACTTTCTTACACTGTATTGAGGTGAATACTTTTTGATGTTCCCATTTGGTTAAAACAGGATTGCATATGTAGGGGCACACCTAGCCCCCATTTCTTGGTGGTAATATTCACCTTCAAAGTATATAAAATTATTCTTCAATACTAATTCAAGAATGTCCATTATTGCTCTGACTTCCTGTGCATTTTTGACCCATCTTGTGACAAGATATTTTGAAAATATTCTAAACCTGTATAATGTGGAATGATACTAAACAGATTGTCACCATTAATAGTAATAAAAATAATTTTCTCATCAAATAATGTTTTTCAGATGTTATAAATTTCATGAATCACAAAGAATATTCTTCTCCTTTTCCACCAAATGTTTAGTACTGATGCCAACATATCAGGCTAACAGTTCAATTTTTGACCTAATTGCAGAAACAATGGTTCTGACTGGCAGGTTTTGAGGGTATTTATGTACTTTGGGTATGCTGAAAACTGAAGGTATGACTGTTTGTTGTTTTAATCTGCACAAACTCAAATACCTCATTAGATAAGAACCCTTGTAAGACTAGATCTTCAAAATTTTTATGTATTTCAGCGTATGCTGTGTTGTCTTCATATCTAGATACTTGTCTATATGTGTTGTCATCATTTAACAAGTTCCACTGTTTGCATACATAAAATAGCCCGTTATCACAACACCCCACCATTATTGGGTTTCATAATCCTTAAACTCTTATTATTCTTGATCTGCACAAGTAATTCTCTCTTCTAAGTTGAGATTGCCTTTCTGTCAAAATTTCCCTTTTAGTATTCATCTAAAATAGTTTTCACTAGTTTTCTCAAGCACTGCAACTGTTGGGCAATTTGAGGCAAAAAGTACTATTTCTCTTGAATAAATTCAGAGTGTATGACACTTTACTAACAGAGTTTGCAAAATATGTAGTTAGATTTAACTGCCTAACAATTTTTCAGCTGTATTAAAACTTGCACAGCATCTTGTCTAAATAAACACATTTAAAACCCTTTTAAAAGGGAAATGTGCTTTCCATTTAGAGCAAAGTGACTACAGTTAAATACATTAAAGTCTTCACTGTCAATAATGTTATAAAGTGTATTATCAGAACTCTCATTTAAATTCACAAATGTTCCCTTTACTTTTTCTTTCTCCTCCCTTTATTATGTCTCACTGGTTCTGCTGAGTGAGATTGTTGTTTCCAAAAAGGGGAACACTTTAAAACTTGCCTGTTGGATGGTCTTCTACCTTCACTTAAGGAATCACTATCAAAAACATCTAAATTGTCCAAGGGACCTATTGCCGCTGAAAACATGGAGTATATTGAGTTTCCCATTTATTTTTTGGCTTCATGATCAGTAAAACCCATCATTACTTTGCTCATATAGTTGTTTTTGGGTTTGGGGTACTCACTACCCTCTTCATATTCTTGTTTGTCCCTGATTAATTTCTTTTGTTTTCTTATATTATTATTTTTAACAAGGTTGTCCACCCTGTAAAAAACTTTTTAAATACTCAGTTTTATATACTGGAAATGAGGGGTCCGATTCTATATTTGTGTATAACTGTAGTAGTTCTGATTCTAAAAAACGAATTTTCGATTTATCTGCTATAAGTAGTTTGACCATCTCAGTCCCTGTTCAGTCAAATAATTCAATTAAATTGCATTGTAAAGCTGAATTTAAGGAAATACCTACAGGGAATTTTCAAAATGTCAATCCCCTCAGAATCCTTTTGCTTTAATACATTCATTTAGGTATAGATTTTCCAACTGCCAATTCCTGTATTTAATAAAAGTGTGCTCATATTATCTGATTTGAGCTATTAATGAGCCTCTTACCGTTGGTTCATTAATTTTAAAATCTGGGTTGTTTAGCCATGTTGTAATATCCAAATTCACACCCACATCGAGGGGGTTTGGATGGGTAGATACATCCTGTGTAGAACACCAAGGTTCAGGAAAGGTTTGAGTATGAGAAAACGTCTGTTCCTCTTCGGTAGTTGTTTGAATGAAATGTGCAAGTTGTTGCAAAAGCATAGTTAAATCACCTGGAAGGGACTCCATTAACAGTACAAAAGAAAATAATTCAAACAAACAGTTAATATCTCAGTAAAGAGAGCATGAAACTCTCCAATCTGAGTACACAACATCCTGAAGAACCCTTCAGTCTACAGAGTTGAGCAACCTATCCCTGTACTTTCTCAGTAAAGGGAGCATGAAAGTATGTGTCTAAACTATCACGGCCAGTATAGTCTATAACTTATTAGATCTAGGTGGCTATAAAGCTCTAGCCAGGAAAACCAGCAGCTTTACTCCCTCCCCACTCTGTAACCAGTCTAATCTACTTTTTCCACCATTTAAAGACACTCGGAACCACTACTCCTTTTCTTGCATTAGGAACCTAAACTCCCTCCTTTTTTACCCTGCTTACAATAAATTAATTTGGGTCACCAGGTGGCAGACTTGTCCCTTCCAGGCCTTGAAGCCTTCTCCTGACCTGTACTACACCTTCGCTATATAATGTTTATCCACAGACTTGCTATTAAACTGTAGCCCTTCACATCTATTTATTTTTATGGTTAGCACTCACACACCCTCCAAATAGCTCTATCATCTACTCTTTTAACTTTATTCCAGTATTTAGGGTTACCTATTTACTGTATTCTCTGCTTCAACTAATTGTTCATTTCAGCTCCTTACCTCTTTTGTATCTACCTGCTCTGTTCGCCCTGTGGGCTCACTCCGCTCCCCTACCCCCAATTCCCACCCACCCCTACTGCTCCTAAGCTTATACATCCTCACCGCACCCTCTTCCTCTCCAATCCAATCACAATAGTCATCTTGTTAACATTCTGCATACACCTCTCTAATCACCCCTAGTATAACTCCTCCCCTTTAAAGAACACCAATAAGCTTATTAGTCCCTATGCAAACACGACCTTTCCAAATCCAACTAAGGCTCCTAATCATTCTCTTTCTCCTACATTCTCTAACAGCAGCCTACCAGCTAACCTCATATGAACAGTCAAAATATTTACAGCTGAACTTCCGTAATGCACAAACAAGTACTATACCTCTAATTAACTCCCCAGAACACATAAATATAACATCTTTATTTAGCTATTTACCTGCTAAATATCACAGACTGATCCATATCAAATACAACTATCTAAAACCTAAAAAACCTCTTCACCATTACTTTAACCGCCACAATCCCTTAAACAAACTATTACACCTCTCCTTACTAGATGGGGACATTCATCCTAACCAATGACCAGGGCAAAAAACAAGCACAGAACCACAAATTCATGTTCCCTCTACCCCAAATATCCCATCTAAATCTCACAACTAACTCTCTATATAGCTCACCTCAATATTCGCAGCATAAATAATAAAATTGCCCACCTCCATGCTCTCCTGGATGTTCATTTCTTTGATAAACTTTGTGTAACAGAAACATGGCTAAAACCCACTATACAAGATGTTGAAATTATTCCATCTGGGTACAACATCTTGAGACAAGAACGCAAAGTAAAAAAAGAAGGGGGTGTTGCTATCCTCTATAAAGAAGGGCTGCAAATATCTATACTAGGTCTTGGTTCCTCTTCTGAAAACAATGCAGAAATCATTAGCACCAAACTTAAACTTATTCCCAGCAAATCCCTAAATTTAATATGTATCTACTTGCCCCCTGGTAACAACATCATCACTCTGGAAGGTGTCCTTGCTGAACTCTCCACAAAAATTCCCCAAGAGACAATAATTCTTGGAGACTTTAATATAGACTGGAAGGACTGCTCTACTGAATCGCCAACCTCCCATATTAACCTTAATGACTTCTCACAAACAATTAACTTCCCAACCAGAATTAATAAACCCAATAACAAAGAATCCATCCTAGACTGGATTCTAATAAATAATCACCAACAACTCTATAATGTAGGGACCCTCCTTGACGATGTAAGTGACCATTCTCTCACTTACATAATCAGGCAAAGGCCGAGCTCATACAACCCAACCATATATAAAACAATAAGAAGCAACGGAAACTTTAACCCCAATAACTTCCAAGCTGAACTAAAAATAATGTGATTGGCCACCTATAAAATACCTCCCACTTGACAAAGCAACAAACTACTTTAACTCAAAATTCTTAACAATCCTTAACCACCATGCACCAAAGCATTCCATCAAAATTAAATCTAAACCCGCCCCATAGCTTACAAAGAAAACCAGACAGAAAATTCAACAGAGAAATAAAGTTTGGGCACTATGGAGAACAACTAAAAACCCCGTAGACCAACAACAATTCAGACAAAAAAGAAATGAGACTAAGAAAGCTATACTCGAAGATAAAAAAAAAAAACTTTTACTTCCACTTCCAACAGACCAACCAAAATAATCCACAAAAGTTCTGGGCTAGCATAAACAGACTACTTCAACCAGGCTAATCCGCAACACCACCCCCTATAGGATCAAATTTCGACAATCCAAAGCAAACTGCTAAAGCTTTTAATACCTTCTTCACTAAGACCATCCAAACACTTGCTAATCAACTAACAGCTGATACCTCTGCCCTTCCAACCAATACTACTAACTCTCTCCCAACTCTAAACCTGCAACCTCTTGAGTAAACTAAAATGTACTACCCCCTCAGCTGACCAGCTACCTGCTGAATACCTGCAAAAGGCAGCCAAAGTCCTAGCTTATGCTGTATCATTGCTGATAAATAGAACCATGCAAGAAAGCACTATTCCCACTATCTGGAAAATCTCCTACATTATCCCCCTACACAAGGGTGGACACTCCAGAGAATATTCTAACTATCGTCCCATAGCTCTACTTTCTCCATTAGCTAAAATAATGGAAATGTGCATCCACAGTTACTAGACCACCTACTCCAGGAGAGATTACTGGCCAGATATCAACATGGCTTCAGGCCTCTCCACGGCACAACTGCATTCCTATCCTTCCCTGATAGCATCAATAAAAGCCATAATAACAATCTTCTCTCTTCAGCACTTTTCATTGACCTTTCAAAAGTATTCAACATGGTCAACCACCACTTACTTCTCAATATTCTAAAATCCTTCTCTCTGGACACAAAGACTATAAAATGGTTCCAGTCCTACCTTGATAATAGACAGCAGGCAGTGCTATGGGACAACAACCTCTCATTTCCTCTTCCAGTTACCCTAGGTGTTCCTCAGGGCTCCATATTAGGCCCCCTCCTTTTCTCAATATTTCTCAGTGACCTCAACCTAGCTATTCCTTTAACTAACTGTGTACAATATGCAGATGATTAAACAATAATCTGCTCAGCTAAATCTCAATCCCAACTACAGACTCTAACTCAGACAATGTTCAGTAAAACAGAAAATTGGTTTCTACAATGCTGCCTCCTCTTGAACCCCCAAAAAAACAAACTCCTCCTCTTCACTCCTACCCGTAACTCACTCCCAATGAACTTTTCAGTCTTATCCAATAATGGCACACTCATATCTCCCGATCCAACAACTAAACTTCTAGGGGTAGCCATTAATAACAACCTGAACTTTGAAACCCATATCTGCAATACCATAAAAACTGTCAACAGGAAACTAGGCTCCCTCTGTAGGATAAAACCCTTTCTCTCCCCACTAGCCAGAATCACTATTGGCTATTTCCACCTTATCTCCACACTTCTCTATGCTTCTTCCATATATACTAACTTGTCAAAAAATAACCTTAAGCTAGCCATTGCTTACAAATAGCATTGCCAGATTTGCTACTGCTCCCTCTTTTAGGACCCATCACTGCCATAATCTGAAACAATTAGGCTGGTTAGAGCTTCTGAATCAGATTCACTTTAAACAACTCACCATTGCGCAGAAAACCCTTTTCCAACCTACCAATACCCCAATACTTGCTAGTCTCATTACCCAATTATAAGAACCTTTCAACTTTACGCTCATCTAATAAACAACTAGTATCAACATGTAAATCTAATAACATGGCAGGAGATGCTCTGTTCTCAAATGCAGTTGTAAAGTATTGGAACCAACTCCCCCATGAACTTACATCACTGTCTTCATTTACACTTTCTAAACACAATCTGAAACTATCTTAAAACCCATTGGTTATGTCCCTGTACAAATCCAGACTAATCTCATACTATATCCCAAATACCCTCTCTTAAGACCTAATTCCTGCTCTATCTGTGTCTGTTTAGATCAAGGCCTATCATTGGCAAAAACATAACTTATCCTAATAGAGATAATTTTATATACCTAGTTAAAATTCTGCTGCATATAATTCTAAAGCATCCTACCTAAGGCAGGCGACAAGTATTGTTTAAACTGTGAGCATTGCTGAACCGTTGAAACGTATGTATTTGTTTAAGAATTACTTTCTAGTTACTAATGAAGTCTTGTACATAAAGTCTAAAATATCTTATCTAATGCTTGTAACATGTTTTTGGTATAAACTGTGAAGATTCCTGAACTGTTTAAAATTTGTGGTATTTAACTGTATAACAACTAGTATGTGTATGTTAGTAGTCCAGTAATCTCTTGGAGCTTATCTCCCCGGGACTCTACTGAAAATGGACATAAATCCAGTTAGACTATCCCAGTCAACAAATGTAAAATAAATAATTAAATAAATAAATAAAATAAATTGTACTTTTTACAAAGAATGTATGTTAATAGTAATAACCTCCCCAGTAGAGACATAAGAACATGAAAATAAAAAACGTTGTTGATAATGCCTCTGTGTAATAAATCGCACATTTGTTCATAGGTTCATAGGTAAGTACTAGGCTATCTGCCCGAGGGCATATGTAAACCTAGGCAGAATGTGTTTGCTTTCACTGCCCTCTTAGATTAGTTCCCTGTGCCTCTGTCCAGCAGAGCCATTAGTTCCCTGTGTCTGTGTCCAGCAGAGCCACTGCAGTGATCCCCTATGTAAATTTTCTGTTTCCCATCCACTCGTCAAGGTTTCTCTTGAAGAGTGTTAGTGAGGGGCTCTGCCTAATGTAGATTGGAATCCTGTTCCAAAACATGGGGAGTCTCTGGGACAGGAATCTATCCTTCCAGCAAGTCCTATTTATCGTTATGGTGAGGTTTAGATCCCTAGAGCGTGTGGCTCTCTGGGGATTTTTTTTTTTTTTAGGTGGAGCATGTCCATCAATTCTGGGTTGGACATGGCCTTGTATGTCAGGCAGAGATCACCTCTGAGTAGGCTGTATGCAACTGAGTACAGCTGGGAGTTTCTCAGGCAGAGATCACCTCTGAGTAGGCTGTATGCAACTGAGTACAGCTGGGAGTTTCTTCAGTCAGGCTGCATAGGGCATCTGTTTGAGGCCAGTAATCCTCTTGTTGAGGTACTTCTGTGGTCTTTGGAGCTGTTACAGGTGTCTTGTAAGGTACATCCAAAATGGGGCATTGTACTCTATGATGGGTCTGATGAGTAGAGGGGCACAATAACCTCTCTTGTTCTAGATGTGAACTCTTTTGTGATTAGGTGGGCCACATAGAAGGATTTTCTAACCACCTTGGCAATATGATTATCAAAGGAGAGATTACGATCTACTTGGGTCCCCAGATCCCTTATTTCATTTTCTGTATTTAGGGGACTACCACATATGTGGTAGTTCACGGGTACTTTGTTTTTTCCAAAGGGGATGACTATGCACTGTTTGGCATTTAGCTTGAGGCCATGATTTTGACATCAGGTATCCGTCTCAGTGAGACCCTTCTGGAGGATGTCTGTATCAGCTGGTGAGTCAATTATGGCCCCCAGTTTGCAGTTATCTGCGAACTTGGTCAGCCATAGTCCTCCTGTGCTTGCCTGTACCTCTGAGAAGTATATACCAAACAGGAGGGGTCCCAGGACTGAGCTCTGGGGGATGCCACTTGTAACCGGTTTAAGAGTTGGACCTAGAGCCTGCAACTTTCACAGTGTGGATTATGTCCGTGAGCCAATTGGCAACCCATCTCATGACATAGGGATTTATGTTCAGACTGGTGAGCTTGTCTATAATACCACAATGGGGAATGGTGCTGAAAGCCTTTGCGAGGTCTAGGTAGGCTGTGTGGACCTCTTTCCCCTTGTCTAAAGCCTTTGTAAGTGTCTCAAAGATGTCCACCAGGTTTAGGAGGCATGATCTGCCCTTAACAAAGCCAAACTGGGTAGGGTCCAATGTTTGGAGGTTCCCAATGTCTCTGTTAATGAGTTCCATGATGATGCGCACCATAGCTTTGCAGACCAGACTAGTCAGGCTTATAGGGCGATAGTTCCCGGGGTCCGTTGTGGCTCCACCTTTGTGGAGTGGGATAAATGTTGCTGTGCACCACTCTATATCGGTACGTAGCCTGTAGAGAGGCTGAGTTTGAACAGTATGTTTAGGTGAGGGGTTAGTTCATTTTGGAGTTCGTGTAAGACACAGCCTGGGTCACCGTCCGGTCCCATTGAAGCTGTGTTTTTGGCTTTGGATAGGGCTGTTTTTAACCTGTGTGCCAGTTATTGCCAGGGCTCTACATTCTTCTGGTATGGTTATGGGCCCTTTAGGGGTTGAGAGGGGGGGTGAAGTTTGCACTAAACCTATCTGCCAGAATGTTGGCAATATCAGTTGGTTCAGTGTATTTTTGTGCCATTCTGCACTAACTCAGAGCAGATCTGAGAGTTTCCACTTAGGGTCTTGACATAGCTAAAGAACGCTTTATGGTTGTCTTTGGAGTCCTTGGCAATTTTTCTTTCAAAGCTAGCCTTGCATGATTTTGAGGGATCGTAGTTTCTTGCTGATACTGATCAGGGATGTCTTTCCTTCTTGGGATTTTACTCTTTTCTGTACTAGTTTCCTCCTCCTGTTGTATAGTCCACCAGACTGGTTTCCTTTTCTTGGAGGAGTGAGTCTTGGTTTTTCTTGGGATAGCACGATCCATACATTCTTGCAAGTGCTCATAGAGTGCCTTTGTAAGGGATTCAGCAGCTTGGAAAGCATTGCCCTGTAGTATGGGGGCTGTGAACCTTTCCACCTCGGTCTTAAGTAATGTGAAATTTGCTTTTGAAAAATTTTTCACAGTGTTTTCCTTGATTGGGGGAGGGGGTGGAATGTGGATATCCAGAGTGGTTAGTCTATGATCTGATCTAACCAGCGAGGGGTTGACCTCTGGTGTAGAACACTGGTCGCCCATGTTGGTGATGACCAGGTCCAATATGTTGTCATCTCTGGTGGGGGTGTTGACAAGTTGATCCATGGCATTCAAGTTTATAAATTCTAGGAAGCATTGGGCAAGGGAGTTAGTACTTGAATAGTTCTCCCAGTTAATGTTTGGGTAATTGAAATCACCCATTATTAGGGCATTTGGTAGGACCTTAACATTTTCCAGTGTCTCCAGAAACACGGAATGGGGGTCCTGGGTCATGGTGGGTGATCTGTAGCACGCTACAATTGGAATTGCAGTTTTGCCCATTGTTAATTGCACATGGATGATCTCTGAGGCATTGTGCTGCGCCACTAACCTGGAGGTGTGGGTATCCTTGATGAATATGGATGCACCCCCGCCTTTTGTGTTTCGATCCAGGTTCTGTGGCCAAAAAGTATGGTATGAGTTATAGCCTAGTAGTGCTGGGGTGCTCTCTGGAGCCTTAAACCAGGTTTCTGTTACTGCACAGATTTCAATGTTCTCCATACTGAGGAGTGCCTCGAGTGCATGCATTTTGAGATTTAGACTTCTGGCTTTGAGAAACATTACCCTTAGTTTTTGTTTACTTATGCTATTTATGGTGGTGAGTTTGTCTTTTGAGCCTTGCCTAAAAAGGCACTATGGGGGCAGCAAAAGCCATGGCCAGTATTCGAAAGCTTAAGGGTGACAGATGCAAGCCATCTCTTATGAAGCAACGTGGCTTGTCGAGCATATCATCCTAAGCGAACAGATACTGCATCCCCTTTGAATGACACCAGAAACTTAGCCATTTGTTGAAATTGATCATTTTATCTTTATACTGTGGCATCATTCTTTGTGAGGGCAGGATGCTACTCAGGGTCAGGGTCATACCGGCTTGGGCTACGTGATCAGAGAGCTCTTCCATGTCTCTCTTCATGTAGTCCAGGGAGGTACGTCTCAGATCATTCACACCAACATGGACAATGACAGAGTCATATTTGTACTTGTTCTGGAGTGAACCGAGTGCTTGTGTTAAGGAAAGGGCATAAAGACACTACAGTCTGCTGCACAACCATTCAGTCATGTAGCAGTTTAACAGCCTGTTTTTTGTGGATTCTTTGTTTCAACCAGTTTGTAATACAGCTCAGTGTTGTAATGTCTTGTTCTGTAACACTTCTAGTGCTACAATAGGTTCTTCCATCATCAGTTAACACATTCTGATTCACATGCACTCTAAATTTGAAACACTTACACCACTACGTAAATAAAACAAGGTGCAATGATACCTCACACTTTTCTTGTCCAAATAAGTCCGTATTAGATAGTAGGTTGAAGAAATAAGAACAGTACCTGTAAAGCCACGGTAGGGAAAATGTTCCTCACTCTAAACAGGAAAATTAAGGCAATTCAATCTTTTGCCCATAATACTTGAATCAAAGGTGGTGTTTTCATTGGAAAGGGCAAAACAAAACAAACACTGTGCTCCAAACCAAAAATCTTCAATATTGTTTGGTTCAAAAGTTCCACAGTGAAAACACAGCTCTCTACTGATGTGTTCGGTGACAAGACTTTCAATTGATATGCATCCTTGTTGACAAGAAAAGAAACCCATTGGATTGATAATTTCTCCCAGGAAGAGAAGTGATTGGTTAAATTTCACACATCTGTTATTCTTCTGGTGATGATCAATAACCTCTCTGCCAGTGTGGAACTTACTCGGTAATATGAACTAGGAGCAAGTCCATCGAATCATAAAGAAACTGGAACACTCCACATAAAATTATTATCAATAAGGCCAACCACCTAAGTGGATATGTGGGGTTGATGCTGCAACTTTTCTATTGACCATTAACCAGGGGTAGTTGTATCTGCTGTAACAGAAATAGAAAGTTAAAAAGCACAGTACTCTCTTCAGCAAAATCCACATAGAGAATAGGCTGATACAAAAAGTCCTAGAAAATACCTTATAATGCAAACTGAACACAGTAATAAAATAAACAGTTTTATTGAAATCTTAGTGCTTTTCACCTTCCAGATTGAAGGCTTCCTCAGAAAAAGCAAGACTGGACATAATAAACAATTTAAGTATTAAAACCCATTTGACTTAAACCAATAAAATCATTAAATCAATTAATGACAGAAAATCAATTAATAGCAAAAAACATTTTAAAGTTTTAGTGCTATATTGTTACTAACCTGTTTTTAAATTTGGTAAATATATTTATATACAGTGTGTGTGTGTGTGTGTGTGTGTGTGTGTGTGTGTGTGTGTGTGTATATATATATATATATATATATATATATATATATATATATATATATATATATGGATCCCCTACTAAATCCCAAATGCACACATTCCCGACGCCCAAAATACAGAGACCAAAGACCTGAAATGCCAAAAAACCAAAATCGCGAAAAGTATACCAAACATACAGCACACGCATAAACATTCACACACCCTCCCCAGAATACAAACAAACCTATACTACAGACAAGAATGCATCTCCCACACACCCCCACTTAAATATTCTAACTCCAAGGTTGCACTACACAGACACACCTGAAAAAAATACCACACACCACCATTCCCCTCGCACACGCATCACATTCACAACACACACACTACAACCCCTAACAAACACTCACACAGAAATACTTAACCCTTTCTTCCACCTACCCATTCACAAACCGTAATACCAGAACCGCGAATTTCAACATCTCCGATCATCGGGATTTTGAAATTTGCACTTCTGATCTTTTGGTATTGTGGGGTTTCGGCACTCTAGTCTCGATAGTTTGAAATTCGAGATTTCAAACTTTCGAGATTGTGTAGTGTTCCCATATATATATATATATATATATATATATATATATATATATATATATATATATATATATATATATAGGTGGCAGCCCTATCAACTAGGCGCACTAATACTATTTATAACAAAACATTTTCTTTTATGCTATTTTGTGACATCCTTCCAGAGGGTGATGCATATTTGATACAGAGACTCATGGTAAGGGACTCCCACTGACTTTGAGTCAGTCCTTACAGTGGTGGAATGCATGAGCATTTTCCTGTCCAAAAACGAAATGTGACCATTGATGGCAACCATAATATACAGCTGGATTTTCTGTAATATGTTTGCTGTGTGCCCTTGCATTAAAAACAAAACTGAAGTTTCCTTTTTTGTAGCTTCTGTAAAGTACCTAACGTAGGACAGATATGTTCCTGTGATAAACACATTGTCTCCATGTATAGTTACCTAACTCTACCAAATATTCTATGTATTTCTTTACTACAGTTAATGTTTGATTTGCCTGCTTTAGTATTGCCTTTATTTGACATCGTCCTATATCATAAGCTTTCTGTACTAATGGATGTCACTGTTATTGTTTAATGTCGCAGTTTGGAGCTTTTCTCCCCAGGCCTTCACTGAAAATGGGCTCTAGCTCGGTCACACAGACTGGTTAACAAATGTCAGCGTAAATAAGTAAATAAATGTGTAACATAGAACAAGCTCTGACAGAGACATAAATGAGGCTTACTCAAGGAAACATAGCAGCAGCTCTTTTCCAGGTTTGTTAGATGACAGTGCCTCACATTCCTGCCATTCTATCTTAAAGGTCCACTTTGGGGGGGGGGGGGGGTCACTTGTTTTTTTTATCTTTTCTTGTACTTCTACACATTACTAACCTGTATTCATTAGAAAGTAGTAGCCAGTACTAATTTTCTTGTGTTTGTAATCCTCCATGAACTTCTGGGGGTAGACATCCTGATCAGAGCTTGCTGTCTTCTAAAGCTAAATCTTCCCCATAGTGCAACAGTTGTTGAGATCATAATGTCCATGGCTGGACGGTTACATCTCTGTTTCATTCACTTAGAATGGAAGAACAGGAAAGCAGTGCTAATTCTGAGAGGCCTCTGTACGAGTATTACGTACTGTTCTCAGTGACTCTTACAAATGTTTTTATTACTGATGGGTTACACATTCTATGAAAAAAACATCCAGAAATATCGACTCATAGCTGAGATGACTGCTTTTGTGTGCTTCAGTTCCTTCTCAGGTTACTCCTCCCCTTTTCCTTCGCTCAGTAAAGCGCAGTATCACATTTTTGTCCTGCAAGGTTTAGTTAATTATTTGCATGTGCATAATGATAGACATTAGACAGAACTATCTGCCTGGTGTGTCAGTAAAAGTGTTCCCTTATCTCTCTTCTTATTCACGTTATCTGAATAGCACTTTCACAGTAAATAATGTCACAAAATGCGTGTTATCAGTCCTCAACATGCAAGAGTCTCAAGTATTCCAGAAACTGTTTATTAGAATTCACATTGTTTGCTGTACTGTTTTGCATTTTAATGCACATTTACTGGCTGTTGCACCTGTCCAAGTCTCTGTAGCCTGTGTTTTTCTTTTTTTTTGCTTTTTGGTTTCAACTGTATGGCAGAGGACTGTAAATCAATACTACTTTTGACAAACAAAGAAAACACAATCATATCAGTGGTCCTAGTTCAAAGAAATTTCCCAGTAAATTTACAGGTGAACTACCCCAGAACCCTACCATTCATTGATTTACTAACACTGATATTGGCAGTTGACACCATCAAGATCTGTGGCTTGCTTGAATGCATAGATTCTGAATAATAAACATATTCCATTAGAAGCTGTTTAAAGCAGTGTAAAGTTTTAGCTGTTAAAGAAACGTGGCTTAAACATGACTCCTAGATCCCTCCAAGTAATTTGATAGATTACCATTTGTTTTCCAGCTGTAAACCAAGTGATATACTCATGCAGGTAATATTCATTGTAGTCCCTTACAGTAAATGCTAAATGAGCTACAGTAAATGTTGTGTCTTTTGGCTTTTCCCAGTTAGGGGTCGCCACAGCGGAACTCCGGTCCGCTAATGATTGGCAGTAGATTTTTAGGTGCCGAGTTGCCGACCCTGACACACAACCTTCAACGAAGGTACGCCCATTCACGCATGTCTCCACACACAAGACGCTGTAGCTGAGAATCGAACAGGACAACATCTTACTGTGAGGCGACAATGCTACCGCAGCACCATCACTGCAGTTTCAAGGACCAATGCCAACATTTTGATGTCATGTGATTAGTTATCACCCATAGTCCCATTCAAATCTTTGAAAGCATACTAAAAAATTAACAACTTTGGTTAATCACCACAAACAGATTATGTGACATTTAAACAAAAGTTTAGAGACTGCCCTTTACCTTACCATTTTACTCAAAGGGTTCAGGATTGAGGTTAGCAATAATATAATGCTTAACAGATACCACTGTGGAATTAGTAGTAATCTGTATAGCTGAACACATTCAGTCTCCAAACATTATTTTATTTTTTTATTTTGCTTTTTTTTACCAGGTTTGCTCAGCTTAGTCAAAAATCCCTTTTCAGTGGGGGCCCAGTGAGAAATGCTCCCTCTTATACGAACATTTTAAGCAGACATTCTGTAATATAAATCGACAGACATTAAGTATTATACATTGTTAATCATTTGGTTTGAGATTACATTAATATGAATTAAAGGCAAACTGTTAGAGTATATACAATACATATTCATTAGTAGATGTTGAACACTGAGCATGGGAAGAGGTATATTAGTGGGTTTGTCAAACAGATAAAAGTATGCGATTAGTGTTTAGGAATTAAAAAAAATGGAGGTGGAGGAAGGAACCAAGTGGGACAAAAATGCTAATATTGTAGTTGAGGTAGTGTATAAAGCAGGTTCATAGATAATTATATATCCCGACTATCATAAGGTTATATTAGAAGTACAGGGGTGGGGGTAAACCTAGTCTTGTTTTGATGAATGAGCCATGGGATTCTGAATTAAGAGAAGTGATTTGATATGGCAAGCAGAGGGCAAGTGGCATTTATCATGGAAATAGACAGGAGCAGATCCCAGTTTCAGTTTTTTTAAATAAGTTTGCATCTAGAATGTTTCAGTGGTAGTGGGATGTGGTTCCATAGCTTAGCTACACTATGTGAATATAGAGAGTCATCTGCAATAGTAGATGATTTGATTATAGTTATTAGTGATTTTTATCTAGACGTCAAAATTATATTGAGGGAGTAGTGTTGCTTTAAGTGGTTAATGGCTGGAGAACTTCTGGCTTACAGTGAAATCTGTGTATTGTAGTTGGCTGAGAAAGAGCTAGGTAATGTAGTTGTCATAAGCAGTTTAATTGTCTGACGACTAGACAATGGTGTGCTCTATTTATATATTTTACGGCAAATTTGTCTATTTTTATTATAATGCTGCCCAGGTTTGGACAGTGTTGTGACTTGATGGTTAGTGAAGATTGCAGCACAGAGAAGAGATGGCAGAAAGAAAGTAGAGGCTATATCATCTTCTTGCTAAGCGAGTGAGGTACGATTTTACTCTGTATAATGTACCTAGTTTTAATGAGTTTTTTAAACCATGAATTATTCATGGTGGTTGAATTTCAACTGGTCATCTGATTATGGCCAGTAATTTTATGTGGTTCTTGTTCTATCATGGTGTGTTGGCAGGGATAATAGTGAATATTGTCCCAAATGCACTAAATGACCACTTGTCTATTAATTTATAGCCTGCGCTCATGAAAACTCTTCTCTTCCTGTAGTATATTTCAGTTACTCCATCTGAGAATATACATAACATAACTAAATTCAGCTCAACAGTAGGTTAACTAGTCTCAACTCCACAGTACTACTAGCCCTACCACTGCTCTTATTATGTTCTTTAGTGTCTTTACAAATGTATAAGCTAAACTCCTCCTATTAAAATTTAAAAGTCTTAATAATAGGCTTCACCCTGCTGACCTCTTTTAAAACACAGATTCTGCCTGGAAATCATGGAAAAGTGATTTTCCTAGAAAGTCCACATTCCTTCCCTAAAACAAATCAATCATCCTAATGTCTTGATGTAAAAAAAAAGCTATAAGTGCCACCTGAGTCATCCTGCATTTGTCTTCAGTTGGTGTCTGCTTTCCATCATGGAGTTTAAAATTTGAAGCTTCATAATATACTGACTTTTACCCTCCATGACATCAATAAAATGTTCATTGAACTTTACTCTCACTGATGCCAATGAGGTGGAGTGTCTGCAGGTGTATCCACAGACTTTAGTGGATGCATCACAGTGCACGAGCAGGTCCCCATCTGTTAAAGCCTATGGACACACTTCACACTGTTCCTCAAGTGAAAAACTCCACAACTGGCCACAGTACAAACACAGGTTTAATAAAGAACTCGGAACTCTGTAGCACTTTGGCTTACAGCCTTCCAGGAGTAATATAAACACACAACTTTACACAGACTTTTTATAGCACCATTCATTAATTACTCAATTACATAATAATTGTTTCCAGTTAATCTCCAAGTTTAAACCTATAGTATAGTATTACACTTTAAACTGTAAACCAATTAGTTATAAAGAAGTTTGTCCTTAATGTCACATATTTCACCGATTTTCATAAAAA